>NC_086303.1:1864055-1996522 GCF_963924245.1 Chroicocephalus ridibundus
TGGGTGCCCATCGCAGCCTTGGGGTACCCGTGGTGTCCCCAACAGGGGTGCCCATTACAGCCCCGGGGTGCCCATGGTGTCCCCAAGGAGGGGTGCCCATCATGGCCCCAAGGTGCCCGTGGTGTCCCCGAGGGGGGGTGCCCATTGCAGCCCCGGGGTGCCCAAATGTCCCCGAGCAGGGGGGTGCCCATCATGGCCCCGGGGGTGCCCGTGGTGTCCCCGAGGAGGGGGTGCCCATCGCAGCCTTGGGGTACCCGTGGTGTCCCCAATGGGGTGCCCATCATGGCCCCAAGGTGCCTGTGGTGTCCCCAAGTGGGGGGTGCCCACCATTGCCCCGGGATGGGGCAGCAGCGACTCCAGGGTGTGTGTCCCCCCCCCCCCGCTCCCCATCACCCTGACACCCCGCACAAGGGCTGGGTGCTGGAGGGGGTGGGTGGGAAGCGGCTGGATCCCTTGGGTGCTGGGGGCGGGGGTGGGGGGGCTTCGTTTGGCCGCAGGAACATTAAATTTGGTGCTTTTTTTTTCTGCCCCCCCCCCCCCCCCCCCCCGGCGCAGGCTGCCAAGCTCCCCATGTCCATCATCATCGTCGGGTGGGCCAGGCTGAGTTTGACGGTAAGGATGGGGGTGGGGTGGGGGTGTGTGTGTCCCCCCCCCAACCTTCCACGGTCGTCCCCACCCCCACCCGGCTCAACAGCCCCCCCGGGGGGGGGGCGGGGGCCGGGGGGGGGTTGGAAAAGCTGGCTTTTGGCCGCGGGGAAACATGAGTTGAATTTGTCGGGGCTCAGCGGGGCCGGTGCGTGGCTGGGAGCGGGGCGTTCCTTAGGGCTCAATTAGCCCGCCCCCCCGCCACCCCGGGCTCGCTGGGAGTGGTGGGGGACACATGGGCAAGCCCCCCCCCCCCCCCCCCCCCCCCCCCCGGCAGGCAGCGAAACCCAATTAAATCTCCGCCGGTAATTAGCGCTGATGAATCAGCCCCGCTCCCCGCCTGCCTGCAGCTGCCAGCGCTGGGGGGGAGGGGGGCGGGTTTGGGGCGGGGGGGGGGGTTGGTTTAAAGGGGTCCTGCCCTGCGGGGGGGGGGGCTCTAGGTGCTGCTGACCCCCCCCCCCCCCTTTTTTGTGTCCCCCCCCCCCAGCCATGGTGGAGCTGGACGGCGACGACATCCGCATCTCCTCCCGCGGCCAGGTGGCCGAGCGCGACATCGTGCAGGTACAGACACCCCCCCACCGCCCCCCCCCCCCCAGCAAGGGAATTGGGGACACCCCCCCCCTCCCCCCCCGGCCGACGGTGGCACGGTGGGGGGTGTCCCCACATCAGCCCCCGTCGCGCTGGGCTGGGGGTGGGGAGGGGGGAGGGGGGGGGACACACACGACACCGGTCCCAGCAGGGAGGGACGGTGAGATGGACTGGGGCGTTGGGGGGGGGGCACTGGGAGGGATGGGAGGGGGGGGGCACTGGGATACAAAGGTGTAGTGGGACATGGCGGGGGGAATGGGACGGGGGGGGGTACTGGGACATGAAGTGGGGGGTGCCCTGGGACACGGGGGGGGGGGCACCGGACATGGGGAGGGCACAAGGACATGGGGGGGGGGCACTGGGTTACGAGGGTGTAGTGGGACATGGGGGGGACACAGGGACATGGGGGGGGCACCGGGAAATGGGGGGGCACTGGGATACAAGGGTGTAGTGGGGACTTGGGGGGGACACAGGGACATGGGGGGGGGCACCGGGAAATGGGGGGGGGCACTGGAATATAAGGGTGTAGTGGGACATGGGGGGGCAACCGGGAAATGGGGGGGGCACTGGGATACAAGGGTGTAGTGGGACATGGGGGGGGGGCACTGAGAAATGGGGGGGCACTGGGATACAAGGGTGTAGTGGGACATGGGGGGGGCACCGGGAAATAGGGGGGGCACTGGGATACAAGGGTGTAGTGGGACATGGGGGGGACACAGGGACATGGGGGGGGCACCGGAAATGGGGGGGGGCACTGGAATACAAGGGTGTAGTGGGACATGGGGGGGCACCGGGAAATGGGGGGGGGCACGGGGATACAAGGGTGTAGTGGGACTTGGGGGGGACACAGGGACATGGGGGGGGCACCGGGAAATGGGGGGGGCACTGGGATACAAGGGTGTAGTGGGACATGGGGGGGCACTGGGACATGGGGGGCACTGGAATATAAGGGTGTAGTGGGATATGGGGGGGGCCACTGGGAAATGGGGGGTGAACTGGGACATGGCGGGCGGGGGGGGGACACACCGGGACACGCTGGTGGAACTGGGATTTGGGGACATGCTGGGACGTGTTGGGGGGGCAGGGGGGGGGCAAAGGGGGGGGTGTTGCTGCATGAACGTGCCACCGGTCCCTGGGGCCACCCAGGCCGCGCAGGCCACGGGTAGGCCCAGCCCCTGGGGTCCCCCCAAATCCATTCTCCCCCCTAACAAAAAAAAAAAAAAAAACCACAAAAACCAAACAAATCCCTATGGGGGGGGTGGGTGTGTGTGTGTGTGTTTCCCCCCCCGCCCACCCCCCCCCCCCCCAGTTCGTGCCCTTCCGTGACTACGTGTGCGGGGGGGGCAGCCCGGTGCTGAGCATGGCGCGCCTGGCCAAGGACGTCCTGGCCGAAATCCCCGACCAGTTCGTCTCCTACATGAAAGCCAGGGGCATCAAACCCCAACCGGGCCCCCCCGACCCCCCCCACACCCCCCCCCCCAGCCCTGACCTCACCCCCCCCACACCCCCCCCCCCCGCCAAACAGCACCCTGCATCCCCCCCCCCCCACCCCCCCCCCCGGCACCGGGGCCTTGGGTGTTTTTCCCATCCCCACTTTTCCTTTTTCAAGGGATAAATGGCAGCGGGTTCCCCCCCCCTCCAAAAAAACCCTGGGTTTGGGGGGGGGACACACACACCCTCTGATACCCATAAATCCCCCTTTTCTTGGGGGGGGGGGGAGATGATGTCGCTGGCGGTGGCTGAGCATCCTTGGCCGTGGTGGCCCCCCCCCCATCCAACCGGGACCACCCGCGGCTCATCCCCCCTCCCCGAACCGGGTGTCGAGGGCCGTATCCTGCCCCCCCCACCCCCCCCCCCAAAAAAAAAAAAAGGAGCGAGGGTTCCCAGCTCCCCCCTCCCCAAACACCGGCGGGGGGGGAGGCAGGGAGACCCCCCCCCCCTCCAGGCATGGGGTCCCCTCTGGTGGCTCCGGTGCCATTCAGAGCATCCCCAACCCCCCCCGGGGTGACACAGGACCCCCCACCCCCACCCCCCCAGACATGGGGTCCCCTCTGTGGCCCCCCCAGGGTGACGCACGGCCCCCCCCCCCCCCCCCCCCCCCCGACCCACTGGCTGCTCCCGGGTTGGGGGGGGGGGGGGGGTCCCAGGTCCCTTTTTTCTGTGTGTGTGTGCGCGTGTCACCCCCCCCCCCCCTTCACACACCACCACCCCCCCCCCCCTTCACTCTTCTATATGCATGGACCCCCCCCCCCGGACCCCCCCCCACCCCGCGTGACGCGTCCGTCTGCCGTGCCGTTTGTATCGCCTTGCCTTAAAGCGCAATAAATTATAGCCTTTTTAATTAATTACCGCCACCCCCCCCCTCCCGGGCTCCCCCTCCAGCATCGCCCCCTGCGAGGGGTGACCACCCCACCCCCCCCACCCCCCCCCATTGCCCCCCCCGACACAGACGAGGGCACACAGGGTCCGTTTCGCCTTTATTTCGAAGAACCCAAATATTGCAAATATACAGAAAAATACCAGTACAAAGTTATGACACGTCCAGGTTTATTTACAGGACTCTGCACTGGGCCCCCCCCCCCCCCACGGCCCCCCCCCCGCCCCCCACCTCACTGTCCCCAAAGCCAGGCTGGGGGGGGGGGGGGGGGGACGACGACGACACAGGGACAGGGACACGAAGGGGGGGGTGTGTGGGGCACAGGGCTATGGCTTTTAGTTTTGGGGGGGTTTCCGCTCCCCCCCTGTCCCAAGCGAGTCCCCGGGTTTTGGGGGGGGGGGGGCAGGGGAGGGGGGGGCGGGATGGGGGTGGGGGGGGTAAAAATGGGGACACGCGGAAGCACGGAAATGACGGAGTTGACCGGGTTGGGGGGGGGGGGACATTTCAGATGATGGAACCCAAGCGTTGGCCCCACCACGGCCAAAGCCACCACGGCCCCACGGGGGGGGGGTGGGGGGGTGTCACCTCAGCGCATCTCCACGGGTTTAGGTACCTCCAGGGTTGGGGGTTGGCGGCGGGGGGGGGGGTTGGGGCACTCCACCACGGGCCTGGGCAGCAATCCCCAGAAGTTCTCCAGCCCTTTCTCCTCCTTCTCCAGAACCCACCCCCCCCCCCGTCTCCCCCCCAGCTTTGTGTCCCAGCTCCGGCCACGCTCCACCACGTCCACATCCCTTCTCCAGCCACTCTTTCCCCGGCTTGGAGCGTTCATGGGATTGGTGTGACCCAAGTGTAGGACCTGGCCCTTGGCCTTGGTGGCCCTCACACCGTGGTGACCCTCACGTTCTTGGTGGCCCTCACACTACACCGCTGGTGGCCCTGAAACCGTGGTGACCCTCACGCCGTTGGTGGCCCTCACACCACGGTGACCCTCAAACCATTGGTGAACCCCACACCATGGCGACCCTCACACCGCTGGTGGCCCTCGCACCATGGTGACCCTCACACTGCTGGTGACTCACACCGTGGTGGCCCTCACATTGTTGGTTACCCTCACACCATGGTGACCCTCAAACCATTGGTGGCCCTCGCACTGCTGGTGACCCTCACGTTCTTGGTGGCCCTCACACTGCTGGTGACTCTCACACCGTGGTGGCCCTCACACTGCTGGTGGCCCTCACACCACGGTGACCCTCACATCACTGGTGACCCTCACCCTCACACCACGGTGACCCTCACACCGTGGTGACCCTCAAACCATTCATGAACCTGACACCGTTGGTGGCCCTCACACCGCTGGTAACCCTCACACCGTGGTGGCCCTCGCACCGTTGGTGGCCCTGAAACCACGGTGACCCTCACACCGCTGGTGGCCCTCACATTGTTGGTTACCCTCACACCATTGGTGAATCCCACACCATGGTGGCTCTCACACCATTGGTGGCCCTCACACTGTTGGTTACCCTCACGCTGTGGTGACTCTCAAACCATTTGTGAACCCCGCACCATGGTGACCCTCACATTGTTGGTGGCCCTCGCACCGTGGTGACCCTCACACGTTGGTGGCCCTCACACTGTTGACCTCCAATCATGGGCCCAGCCTGGCCCGACTCCTCTGTGGAGCCACCCTACCCTCCAGCAAGTCAACGCGCCAACCTAGAAGACCCTGTGATTCTGTGGTGGCATCTGCCAAGGTTCTCGAGGGAGAACTCCGGCCCCTCGGCCAGCTCCTTGATGAAGATATTAACCAGAACCAGCCCCGAGCCCTGGGGACACCACTCCTGACCGGCCACCAACTGCATGTCCCTCCGTTCACCACCTCCAACCAGTTTGTCACCCATGGAAGAGTCCACCCCCCCCAAGGCCTGAGCAACCAGTTCCTCCAGGAGAACCACATCAAAGGCTTTGCTGAAGCTCAAGATAACGCCCCATCCCTCTGCCCCCGGGGGGGGGGCATGTCACAGCCCCCAGGTTGGCCAACACAGCCCCGAACCTTGGTGGCCGCGGGTTGTCCTGCAGGGTGGTGGCACTCGGGGTGACCCGCTCCATGCCCTTCCTCCCCCCACCTCCGGTACCGAGGACAAGCCTGGAATTCCCCGGATCCTGCTCCTGGGGGGTGGGTGGCACCTTCTCTACCTTTCAGCCATCCTGTGTCGTGCCCCCCCCCCGTCCCATCCCGTCCCGTCCCCCCCCCCACCACCACCACCACCAGTTCACCGGAGCTACTGGTCAGTGATGGGAAAGGGGCTTGGTGACCCTCCCCCCCGCCCCCCGGCCCCAGCTCCCCGGGGTGGACCCTGTGTGTCCCCCCCCCCAGGCGCTGGGGCTGTGCCCCCCCCCACCCCGGCCCCGGGCAGGGGCGGGGGACACGCGCGCGGAGCAGAAGCCACATGTCACGACAGCACGGCCCTATCGCGATAGGGTCGTGAGGGGCGGGGGAGCAAAAGGCCGGGGTGGGGGGGGGTGGGGGGTGGCGTCTGCACCCCCCCTCCATCCTGCTGCCCCCCCATCCCAATGCCCCCCCCCCAACCACCACCACTGCACCCCACAACCCAGATTGGGGCTGGAGGTGGGGGGGGGGGGGGCGGTTATCAGGCAAAGCCCCCCCTCCACCCCCCGCCCCTGTCCCTGGGGGGGGGTCACATAAAGCCCCCACACCCCCAGCTGAGAGGCGGGGGGGGGGGGGCTGTCGTGGGGTGCAAACCCCCCCCCCCCCCAAAAAAAATGGGGGATTTCCAGTGTAAGGAGACTGTTACCAGTGCTGGGACCAAACCCTGGCAGGGTGCAAGCGGGGGGGGGCGCGGGGGGGGGGGGCATGGGGGGGGCAATGCCAGCCCACAGCGAACAGACCCGCCGTGGGGGGGGGAGGGATGCTCCTCTCATCCCCCCCCGGCCCCGTCCTGCCTGCACCGCTGCCGGCTGGGAGGGGGGGGGGGGGGTGGGGGGGTTGGGGGGGGGGAACCGGGACTGAGCCCCCCCGCCCCGCCCCAGCCCCCGGGGTAAAGAGCTTCAAGCTTTAATTCATTATTGCTGCGTTTCCCTCGGCCAAGACCAGCCCGGGGTGGGGGGGGGGGGGTAAAATGGGGAGGGGGGGGAAGAGCTGGGCCGCTACCCCCCCGGCCATGGGGACACCCCCCCTCCCCCCTGCAAGTTGGGGGGGTTTTAGGGGCGGGGGGGGGGCCCCAGCAGCATCGCCGGCCGCCCGGCTTTGTATTGCTTTGGAGAAGAAAGAGGAGCGGGGCCGGGAGCCGCGGGCAAAGGTGGCTGCTGCCCCCCCCCCCCCCCCGACCCCCCCCCCCTCCAACAGAGACACCCCCCCCTCCTCCCGGCAGCGGTGACACCTCAGGGCTCGTCCCCAGCACCCTGGGGACAAGGGGGTGGGGGGGTCGGAGGCTGCTCCTCCAAGCTGCTACTCGGTCGGCCTTAAAATAAAACAGCCCAGAAAAGGGAAAAATAAAAGACCATAAAAGCTCCCCCCCCCCCCCCGCCCCCCCCACCAAGGGTTAAACCCCTGCGTGGGTTGTGGCCCCCCCGCCAAGCAACGAAGCTGCCCACCCCCCCCTCCCAGGCAGGGGGTGCGGGGGGGTCCCTGCCTGCGTCGGGGGGTCTCTGACAGCGCCGGGGGGGACGACCGTCCTGCACAAGGGGGGTCTCTCCTGCGCGGGGGGGGGGTGTCTCTGTTCTACACGGGGGGGTCCCTGCCAGCGCGGTGCAGGGTAGGTGGCAGCGTCCCCAGCGTCAGCGCCGTCACTCCAGGAGGTCCTGGGGAAGAGACGCAGCCGTCACCCGCCGCCGTCCCCCCCCCGGGCACCGCTGCCCCCCAAGAGACCCAGAGAATCCCAGACTGGCTGAGGTGGGGGGTGGGAAGGGACCTCTGGGGGTCACCCCGTCCCACCCCCGGCCAGAGCAGGGTCACCCAGAGCAGGTGGCACAGGAACGCGTCCAGGGGGGGTTTGGGATGTCTCCAGAGACGGAGACTCCCCCACCTCTCTGGGCAGCCTGTGCCAGGGCTCTGCCACCCTCAGGGTGAAGAAGCCCCTCCTCATGTTGAGATGGAACTTCCCATGGGCAAGTTTGTGCCCGTTGCCCCTTGTCCTGTCCCCGGGCACCACTGAGAAGAGCCTGGCCCCATCCTCCTGACACCCCCCCTTTCAGTATTTATCAGCGTTGATAAGATCCCCCCTCAGCCGTCTTTTTTCCAGACCGAAAAGACCCAAATCCCTCAGCCTTTCTTCATCAGAGAGATGTTCCAGTCCCCTCAGCATCTTGGTAGCCCTGGAGAGGGGACAGCAAAGGGCTACCGAGATGCCGAGGGGGCTGGAACATCTCTCTTATCATAGAATCACGGAACGGTTCAGGTTGGGAGGGACCTTAAAGATCATCTTGTCCCACCCCCCTGCCCTGGGCAGGGACACCTCCCACCAGCCCAGGTTGCTCCAAGCCCCGTCCAACCTGGCCTTGAACCCCTCCAGGGATGGGGCAGCCACAGCTTCTCTGGGCAACCTGGGCCAGGGGCTCACCGCCCCCACAGCCAAGAATTGCTTCCTTACGAAGAAAGGCTGAGGGATTTGGGTCTTTTCAGTCTGGAAAAAAGACAACCGAGGGGGGATCTTATCAACGCTGATAAATACTGAAAGGGGGGGTGTCAGGAGGATGGGGCCAGGCTCTTCTCAGTGGTGCCCGGGGACAGGACAAGGGGCAACGGGCACAAACTTGACCGTGGGAAGTTCCATCTCAACATGAGGAGGAACTTCTTCACCCTGAGGGTGGCAGAGCCCTGGCACAGGCTGCCCAGAGAGGTGGGGGAGTCTCCGTCTCTGGAGACATCCCAACCCCGCCTGGACGCGTTCCTGTGCCACCTGCTCTGGGTGACCCTGCTCTGGCCGGGGGTGGGACGGGGTGATCCCCAGAGGTCCCTTCCCACCCCCCTCCCCCGGCCAGTCTTGGGATTGTGGGATTCTCCGGCAGTTCCCCGTCCTTCTGGAACCGGGGAGCCCAGCACTGGCCCCAGTGCTCCAGCTGTGGCCTCCCCAGGGCAGAGCCGAGGGGGAGGATGAACCTCCCTCCACCTGCTGGCCACGCTCTTCTTGATGCCCCCCCCACCCAGGATGCCATTGGCCTTCTTGGCCACCAGGGGCCATCGCTGGCTCACGGGCAACTTGGTGTCCCCCAGGGCTCTCCCAGGTCATCGGTGGATATATGGAACAGGACTGGACCCGGTACTGACCCCCAGGGACCACCACTCGCCACCGACCTCCAACTCAACGCCGTGCCCCCACCGTCACACCCCTCGGAGCTCCGGCTTTCCACCAGTTTTCCATCCCCCCCTCCCCCCCCCACCGCTCTCCGTTCATCCGACCCCCGCTTCCCAAGCTTCCCCAGGAGGATGCTGTGGGAGACAGCGTCCCACGCCTCGCCGAAGTCAAAGCAGGCAACGCTCACCGCCCTCCCCTCCTCTCTCCATCCAGTCCTCCGCTGGAGGCTGGGGGGGGTCCTTTGGAAGGGGTTTGGGGGGGGGGGGGACACGGGACACGCACGCGGCCACGCTCACCTCGTCGGAGTCATCGTGGTAGCCCCCTTTGCTGGCCGGGGTGCCGGGGTCCAGCGCGTCTATCCCTTCCACGCCGTTGGCCTCCGCGTGCTGCCGGAGGACGGAGTAGCGATGGACCAGGAACCTGCGGGAGCCAGAGGAAAGTGGGGGGGGGGGGACGACACGTGTGGGGTCACCTGTACCTCCAGCATGTCCCCCCTGCGGATGGGGGGGACACTCACCCGGCATGTCCCCCCTCCCTGGCGCGGGGAAAACACTCATCCTGCAAAGAGCTGGGTGCGGGTGGGGGGTGCTCCCCAGGGATTGCCGGGATCTTGGAGGGGGGGGGGGGGGGGGGCACGACATGGGGTCACCCCAGCCCCGCGGTGACAAGGACGGAGGGTCCCTCACCTGCCCCCGCAGACGTATTTCTTGACGAGGAGGACTCCGGCCACGGCGGTGACGAGCAGCACGGCCACCACGGCCAGGATGATGGGGGTGGAGCTGGTGGACGCCGCCTGTGGAGGAAGAACCCCCAGTTTTTGGGGGGGGGGGTAGGGGAGTGGGGGGGGTGTCACCGCGTCCCCGACACCTCAGGGAGGGGAGTAAAAGCCACCAGGTCCCCGCAGCACCCAGCCAGGATCCGGGCGGGCGGATTGAGGCAGGAGATTCCTGCCCATGGCGGAGTTCTTGGCTCCGCGGCTACGGGCAGGAGATGGCCCGACGCCCGGAGCCGTCACCGCACCCGGCCAGTGTCACCGTCACCTCCTGGCCGGTGTCACCGTCACCTACCAGCTGGCTGGGGTTGAGGAAGTTGCTGGTGCATTTCTTCTTCATGTCCTTCTCCTCCCGGCTCGGGCTCTCCCCTCCCGAACACTTATCCCCGGGGATTTTCCGGTACCTGGAGATGGGAGAAGTGACGCCGCCTTGGTGACACCCGCAGCCGCTTCCCAAGGACCGCCACCCCTCCAATTCCAAGGCGACGGGGCAGGATTCCCCAAGGATTTGGGGGTTTCCGCCCTGCTCCTCCTGCCCCACGCCGGCTCCGGCAGTGACGTTGGCCGAGCTTTACCCGCTGGTTTTGAGCAGCTCCCGCCGGCCGTAGAGGCAGAATTCCAAGTCGTGTCCCTTCAGCTCCGGCTGCTCCACGCAGACGGATTGGTTCTCCGGTCGGTAGTACCCAAAATCGCTGTGGGAAGAAGGAGATGAGAGCGACCCCTCTCCCACACCAGCACCACCACCACCACCTCAAGCCCACCCGGGAGGGGTGAGACCCATCCCGCGACGTGGGGAGAGGAGGGAAGACGGGATGACGGAAGGTACCAGAGGAAATCCTCCAGGGTGCAGGGACAGACGGACGGCTGCTTGGTCACGGCGTAGTCCCGGCCGTTCTGGCAGACGGAGGATTTGCGGAGCCGGCGGTATTGTTCCTTGTAGCCCAGTATGCAGCCGTCGCTGGGGTCGCTGGGATCGCTGGAGTGCGCCAGCCAGATGGTGTAGTCCTTGTCCTCGCCTGCGAGGGACGGGGCTCAGCGCCGCGGGGTCCCCGGGCCGGGGGGGGGGGGGACGACGCACACCGGGGATGTCACCGCCGTGGGGAACCAGCCCGGCACGAGCCACGGGACCCCTGACCCGGTGAGACCCCGGCGCACCGTCCCCACGGTGGGGACCCGGGGCCACGCTCCCCAGGGACAGACTCCGATAGTGTCACCCGCACCGAGGGCGGGGGGAAAAGAGCGTCCCCCAGCCCAGTCCCGGCTGTCCCCAGCCCCGGTTGTCCCATCCTGGCTGTCCCCAGCCTCAGTTGTCCCCAGCCTCAGTTGTCCCCAGCCCAGTCCTGGCTGTCCCCCGGTTGTCCCATCCTGGCTGTCCCCAGCCTCAGTTGTCCCCAGCCCAGTCCCGGCTGTCCCCAGCCCTGGCTGTCCCCAGCCCGGCCCTGGCTGTCCCCAGCCCTGGTTGTCCCCAGCCTCAGTTGTCCCCAGCCCAGCCCTGGCTGTCCCCAGCCCCGGTTGTCCCATCCTGGCTGTCCCCAGTCCTAGTTGTCCCCAGCCCAGCCCTGGCTGTCCCATCCTGGCTGTCCCCAGACCTGGTTGTCCCCAGCCCAATCCCAGCTGTCCCCAGCCCGCTCCTGGCTGTCCCCAGCTCCAGTCGCCTCCTAGCCCAGTCCTGGCTGTCCCTAGTCCTGGCTGTCCCCAGCCCAGTCCTGGTTGTCCCCAGCCCCCGTTGTCCCCAGCCCCGGTTGTCCCCCAGACCAGTCCTGGCTGTCCCTGGCCCTGGTTGTCCCCAGCCTCAGTTGTCCTCAGCCCAGTCCTGGTTGTCCCCAGTCCCAGTTGTCCCTGGCCCAGCCCCAGCTGTCCCCAGCCCCGGTTGTCCCCAAGCCTGATTGTTCCCAGCCTCAGTTGTCCCCCAGACCAGTCCTGGTTGTCCCCAGCCCTGCTTGTCCCTGGCCCAGTCCCAGCTGTCCCCGGCCCTGATTGTCCCTGGCCCTGGGTGTCCCCAGCCCTGTGTGTCCCCAAGCCTGATTGTCCCCAGCCCCGGTTGTCCCCCAGACCAGTCCTGGTTGTCCCAAGCCCTGGTTGTCCCTGGTCCACTCCCGGCTGTCCCTGGCCTTGGTTGTCCCCAGCCCCAGCTGTCCCCAGCCCAGTCCTGGCTGTCCCCAACCCCAGTTGTCCCCAGCCCAGCCCTCGTTGTCCCATCCTGACTGTCCCCAGCCCTGGTTGTCCCCAGCCCAGTCCTGGCTGTCCTCAGCCCTGCTTGTCCCTGACCCTGTCTGTCCCCAGTCCTCATTGTCCCCAGCCCTGGTTGTCCCCCAGACCAGTCCTGGTTGTCCGAATCCCTGGTTGTCCCTGGCCCAGTCCCAAATGTCCCCGGCCCTGGCTGTCCCCAGCCCCAGTTCTCCCCAGCTCAGCCCCGGTTGATCCCAGTCCTGGTTGTCCCCCAGCCCAACCCAGCCCTGGTTGTCCCATCCTGCTTGTCCCCAGCCCCAGCTGTCCCCCAGCTCAGCCTTGGTTGTCCCAAGCCCTGGTTGTCCCTGGCCCAGTCCTGGCTGTCCCCCGCCTCAGTCGTCCCCAGCCCGGCCCTGGCTGTCCCTAGTCCTGCTTGTCCCCAGCCCAGGTTGTCCCTCTCCCCGTTTGTCCCCAGCTGTCCCCCAACAGCTCTCACAGGTCCTGCTGAGCAGCTCGCTGAAGTCGATGGTGTAGGAGACCCATTTTCGGGAGAGGAAGTTGCCGCGGAAGCCCCAGATGCTGACGTTCATGGAACGAGCCCCCGGCTCCGAGGCCAACCCGGTGAAGAAGATGGGCTCCTTGGAGAAGACGTACTTGTACCAGCACTGCCCTTCGTCCGTCGAGAACCTGCCGCGCCAGGGGACAAGCGGGTCAACGAGCCACCTCCCGCGGCACCCCCTGTCCCCGCCACCTCCCTTCGCTCGGGGACAGCCTGTGCGTACTCGATGACGTTGACGGGCTGGCTGGTGTGCTCGATGGCCACGATGAGCCCCCCCGAGTCCAGGATGGCGTAATGGTGCGGCCCCTCCAGCATCCGGGCCCAGGTGTAACCCCCGTCGTCCGAGATGTAGACGTCGGGGCTCATCACCGAGATGGCCCCCCCGACGCTCCCTGGGAGAAAGGACGGGGTGACGGTGGCGGGGGAAGGTGACACAAAGACCAAGGCTCCCCGTCCCCGCCAACCGCCCCGCGGGGGGTTCGGTACCGTGGGCGATGACGATGCCGACGGCGTTGGGCTCGGAGAGGGGAGCCATGGGGACGTTCAGCTTCTGGGAGATGCTGTAGGAGGCGTGGATGTGGAGGCTGCACTGCAAGCGCAAGAGGAGAGCCCGTGGGGACCAGCACCGGGGGCGGCGGGGTGGGGGGGGGATGGACACACGACAATTCGCCCATTAACTCCCAGTGGCTACTGGGGACCACCCCCAGGACACCCCCTCCCCACCAAAAACCTCCCCAGGGCTTGTCGTGCGGCCCCACGGTGCGACCCGCAGCCCTCAGCATCACCGGCGGGGGCTGCAGGACGGATTCCTCACCCCCCCCAGCATCCCCCTGGCGGAGGACGGAGGATACCCCCGAGGGGAACGGCACCGGGATCCCCCCCACCCCCGGGGACGGACCCACCTCTTCCTTGCTCCTGGCCGTGGAGTCGCAGGTGGTGTTTTTGGGTTTCCGCAGCGGCACCCACTCCCCGCCGCGGTCAAAAGTGATCACGGACTGGATGGAATTGTCTGGTGGGAGGAAGAGGAGGAAGAGCCGCCGGCGTCAGGAGGATGCCCGGCATATCCTCACCCCCCCGCCGGCACGGGGAGGTCACGCTCCCCTCCGGCCTGTCCCCCCGACCAACCCCGGGGAGGTGTCACCCCGGTTTTGGGGTGGGGGAAGGGGACACACGGAGAGGCGGCCGCCCACCTTCGGAGAGGACGCTGGTGATGTAGATGCCGCGCAGGGAGGTGACGTTGGTGAAGTCGGTCTCCCCGCCGGTGGTGGTGTAGAGGTGCCGCTCCAAGGACTTGGAGTAGACGATGCCGCGGTCGTCGGAGGTGTAAATGGTGCCAAAACCCGTGTCTGCAAGAGGGACAGCAGTGAGCTGGGGGGTGGGGGTGGCGGCGGGGGGGTGGCTGCTCCCACTGGGCCACCGCAGACCGGCATCGGCACCAGCAAACCACCCCCCCGCCGGGGTGTCTCGGGAAGAGGAGAAACTCCCCAGCGCCGCAAAAGGGACCCAGCGTGGTGACGGGGGACCCAGCGCGGTGACGGTCCCCGCGCGCTGCAAACGGCAGCCTGCTAATTAGCAACGCCTTAATTATAGAAGCACAGAAGGGTTCGGCGTGGAAGGGACCTTAAAGGCCACCCAGTGCCACCCCCTGCCCTGGGCAGGGACACCTCCCACCAGCCCAGGTTGCTCCAAGCCCCGTCCAACCTGGCCTTGAACCCCTCCAGGGATGGGGCAGCCACAGCTTCTCTGGGCAACCTGGGCCAGGGGCTCACCGCCCCCACAGCCAAGAATTTCTTCCCCATATCCAATCTAAATCTCCCCTTTTTCCATTTGAAGCCATTCCCCCTCATCCCATGGCTCCCCTCCCTGCTCCAGAGTCCCTCCCCAGCTTTCCTGGAGCCCCTTGAGGGACTGGAAGGGGCTGGAAGGTCTCCCCGGAGCCTTCTCTTCTCCAGGCTGAACCCCCCCGGCTCTCTCAGCCTGTCCCCACAGCAGAGGGGCTCCAGCCCTCCCAGCAGCTCCGGGGCCTCCTCCGGCCCCGCTCCCAACAGCTCCGTGTCCTTCTTAACGCAAAAGCCCTTTTCCTCCAAAGCCCAGCCGAGCCCCGCGCCGGGAGCTGCAGAGACGGTGCCGGTTGTCCCCCAACCCTTGGATGCGTCCCCTGTCACCCGGTGCCGCTCACCTCCCGGCTCGTCCACGTGCATGAACACCAGGTCGTCGTTTGCCGCCAGGATGGAGTAAAACTGCTCGTGGCCGACGGACGGGAGCTGCGCCATGTTCCAGGTCTCGCCTTGGTCGAGGGAGACGTGGATGCGCCGGGTGGTACCCTGAGGAAGGCCAAAGCATCGTCAGCCTTCGTCTTCGACGCCGAAGCGGGGGGACAAGCCGCCAGCCCAGAAAAGGCGAGGGGGGGGGGGACGACGAGGACCTTCTCTGTCATAACGGAGGCAAAAAGGAAGCGTCCTCCCAGGCCGAAGGAGTAAATCTTGGTGCCGATGACCTTGAAGGCTTTGCCGAAGTCGGAGGTTTTCTTGAGCTCCAGTAACCCCAGATCAGCTTCTTAAGAAGAAGGGACGGGGGATTAACGGGGGATTAATTAATATTTCCCCCACCCCACCCCCCAGCCTCCGGCTCTTCCCAAGCTGTCTGTGGGGGGCTCTGCCCCGGGTGGGGGGGGGGGGAGGCTCCTGCAGAGCCCCCACCCCCCCGAAGTGACAGTGACACCCCGAAGGAGGTGAGGGGGGAGGAAGAAGGACTTACTGCAGGAGTTGTTCAGGTAGGTGGTGAAGAAGATGGTGTCGTTCGCACCCCTGGGGGAGAAAAAAGTGAAGAGGGGGGGGGACGGGACACACACGGACGACACAAACCCCCCCCCCCCGCCCCCTGCCAAAACCAGGTGGGACACGGTGGTCCAAGATGCCACCGCCTGCAGCCGTGGCATCGCTCCCGGGGGTTTGTGTGTGTGTGTGGGGGGGTGTCCCCCTGACCGCTCACGCTGCCATCCCCCCCCCCGCCACCAAATTATTCCACTCCCCCCGCTCCAAATTATCTCTGCCCCCCCCCCCCCCCCCAAAAATAAAAAGCGGACAACGCTCACCACTTGGCCAGACAGACGGCTTTGTGGATCTCCTCCCACGTCTCCCCGAAATCCTTGGAGACCCAGAGCCCGTTCTGCAAGAGCCGAGGGGTTGGTTATAAGCGACGCCCCCCCCATAAAAACAAACAGCCTCCCCCCCAGCTCCGGGGGCTGCAAACCCCCATCCCCAACTGCGGTTCCCCCCCCGCCCCCCGCCACCCCCATCCCAGTGGGATGCCTCCCCCATCCAGCCCAGGACTCGTGTCCACGATCCGGCTCATCCGTAGGGAAGCATCACCCTCGTCCAGCCCCATTTTGGCGGGGGGGGGGTGGGTGGGGGTATGGGGGGGGGGTGTCTCATCCTGCCCGCCCCCCGCTCCCGGCTCTCACCTCGGTGCTGAGGGCCAGCAGGCAGTGGGATTTTTGGGGGTGGTAGGAGATCTGCACCAGGGGGTGGAAGGGTAAATCCGTCTGGATAAAATTCTTGGCAAAATCGGAGGAGCGGAAGATCCTGCCGCCGCGGCTGCCGCCGGAGACGTCGCCCGTCAGGATAACCTGGGGAGGGGGGGGGAAATTCACGGAGCAGAATATCAGCCACCCCGGGAAAAAAATCCACCGGGAGACGGCGGGGGGCGGGGGTCCTGGGGGGGCGATGTCCTACCTTTCCCGAGTTTTCCGGGCCGATGGCCATGCCGAACTCGGTGCGGATGAAGGTGTTGTTGATGAGGCCGGTGATGTCCTTGAAGGTTTTGCCGTAGTCCTCGCTGGAAGGGAGGGACGGGCACGGTGAGGGGGTTTGGGGGGGGGGGGGGCTGCTCCCGGAGGTCCCCGCTGTGTCACCCGCGGGGTCCCCGGGGTGCAGGGGTCGGGGGGGGGGGGTCGGGGGGGGCTCACCTGCGGTAGAGCTTGGACTGGCCAAAGCTCATGATCACCAGCGGCACCTGGAACGTCGTCAGGACCAGGATGACCTGGGCGGGGGGGGACACGACACGGGGACGGACAGACAGACAATCAGGGTGACACCCAGAGCCCCAAGGACCACCCCCCCACCTTGTTGTCCCCCCCCGCCCCGAGGGAGAAGGGCTGTCCCCTCCCTGGGACATCCCCCCCCCCCCACTTCATCCCAGTCCCTGCTTTGGGTCCCACCAGTCCTGCAGCCCCTCGGGCACAGGAGGGGGACGCCATTGTCCCCCCCCTGCCCCAAAGAGGGAACTTTGGGGGGTGAAGCCCCCCCCCGCTCCCAGCACTTACCCCCGTGCTGTCGCCCACCCAGGACAGAGACACGGAGCCGCTGAGGTCATCGAAGACGCACTGCGAGGCAAGAGATGGCAAAAGCACACTGTCACCCGGGGGGGGGACACACATGACACAAGCACCGGACACGCCCCCCCCCACCCCCCCACCAGGACAGGGCTGCAATGAGCCCTGTGGCCACCCCCTCCCAGGGGACACTGAGGTCCCGGCACCCTCCCCTGCCACCCAGGCAGGTGACACTATCCCGTCCCCACAGCATGGGGGGCGGGGGGGTCCCCTCTGTGCCACTCACCCCCTCCCTGAGCCCCCACCCCCCCCACCACCCTTGGGACCCCCCACCCCACCCCACTCAGGCTGCCGGGCAGCTGCCTGCAAGCCAGAGACCCCCGCGGTGGCACTGGGGGACACTGGTTTGGACTGGAGCAGGCGGATGGGAGCGGGGTGGGGGTTGGCTGGGGACACCCACGGGACACCTGGGGACACCTGCGGGGGACAGGGACGCCGGCAGCCCGAGGCAGGCAGGGAGAAGGGGAGCCCTGCGGCGGGGACAAGGTCAGGGCCGCGGTGTCCCCGACACCCCCGGAGCGCCGGGGAGAGGTGACAGGGAGGGGACCCCGCGGTGCCACCCCGTCCCCGTGTCCCACCCTGCGGGAGGCATCCCCTTACAGAGGCGGCGGGGGGGGGGTGGAAATAAGGGGGAAGAAAGGTTAAACTGGTGCGGGACCAGTCAAGGGACTGGTCAAACTGGGCTGGCAAAGCCACCGCCACCCAGCGGCAACCGGCCGGGCGCAGCCGGTGGCCGAGAGCCAACGGATCCCGGCCCGGATCCGTCCCCCCCCCCCCCCGCCCCGGCCCTGCCTGGGTTAATGATCAACCCGCGGGGACGAGGTCAGGATCCCCCTGTCTGTCCGTCCGTCCGTCCGTCCTCTCCCCCAGTCTGTCCATGGGGGTCTGGGGCGGGGGCTGCTCCCCACCGGGGGGGGTTACCGGGGGCAGGGGGGGCTCTGTCTCCCGCCCGCTGGCAGGCGGTGTCCGTCCATCTGTCCCTGCGCAGGCGCCCGTCCCGCTGCAGCAGGTGCCTCTGCTGGCACCCGCAGGGCAGCGCCCGGTCTGTCCCTCTGTCTGTCCCTCTGTCCCGTCCGGCCCCCCCAGGTCCTGCCCCAGCCGGCACAGGGGGAGCCGGGGGGGGGTGTCCGTCCCTCCATCCCAAGGGGTGTAGGGGGGTGTCTGTCTGTCTGTCCACCCCGGGGGGTGTAGGGGGGCATCTGTCTGTCCCACGGGGTGTAGGGGGGTGTCTGTCTGTCCATCCATCTGTCCCAGGGGGTGCGGAGGGGGGTGTCTGTCTGTCCCAGGGAGTGTAGGGGAGTGCCTGTCCGTCTGTCTGTCCATCCCAGGAGATGCAGAGGGGCTGTCTGTCCATCCCAGGGGGTGTGTGTGGGGGGGGTCTGTCTGTCTGTCCATCCCAGAGAGTGTAGGGGGGTGTCTGTCCATCCTTCCCAGGGGGTGTAAGGGGTACGTCTGTCTGTCTGTCCATCCCAGGGGATGTGGGGGTTGTCTGTCCGCCTGTCTGTCTGTCCCAGGGGATATAGGAGGGATGTCTGTCTGTCTGTCCATTCCAGGGGATATGGGGGGGGGGGGGTGTCTGTCTGTCTGTCCCAAGGGATGTCGGGGGAGATCTCCGTGTGTCTGTCTGTCCCAGAGGACGTGGGGAGGGGGATGTCTGTCCACCTGTCCCAGGGGATGCAGGGGAGGACGTCTGTCTGTCCGTCCATCTGTCTGTCCCAGGGAAGGTGGGGAGGGGGACGTCTGTCTGTCTGTCTGTCTGTCCGTCCCTCCACCCCAGGCGATGGAGAGGGATGTCTGTCCGTCTGTCCCAGGGGAGGGTGTCCGTCCGTCCGTCCGTCCGCCTGTCCATCCCAGGGGATGGAAGGGGGGTGTCTGTCTGTCTATCTGTCCGTCCGTCCCTCCGTCCCAGGGCATGCAGGAGGGGTGTCCGTCCATCCGTCCCGCCCCCCAAGAAGCCACCTGCCCTCGCCAGGCCCCGCCAGGCCCCGGGGCGGGGACCTGTCCGCCCGTCCCTCGGTCGGTCCGTCCGTCCCACAAGGCGCCGGCCGGGGCGAGGCGGGGGGGGGGGTGCCCGTCCGCCTGTCCCCCGGGGGACTCCCCGCTGTCCCCCGCTCCCCGCTTCCCCCGGAGCCCGTCCGTCCGTCCGGACTCACCTGGTGCGTGTTGTTACCGAGGGCGGCCGGGACGCCGCGCAGGCCGCCGCAGGCCTCGCCCCCCGCCGCCACCGCCGCCGCCATCCCGCCGCCGCGGGGGTCCCGGTGCCGGTGTCGCAGCCCCAGCGCCACCGCCGCCCCCAGCGCCAGCGTCAGCCCCGCCGCCAGCCGCGCCGCCCCGCGCGGCCCCATGGCGACTCCGGTCGCCGCCGCCGCCCCGCGTACCGGCCCGCCGCCGCCCGCCCCCCGCCTCCCATTGGCCGCCGCCGCGAACCGCCCCGCCCCCGCGACGCGCCCCCCCGCTGGGATTGGCTGAAGGAGATGTCGCTCTAAACCGCGGCACGCCTCCCCGGCGACACGCCTTGCGGTTAGCCCCTTCTCGTGTCAATCACTGGCCTCCTCTTCCCGTGATTCGCCGGGAGCGCTTGCACGATGGGTGCGAGCCCGCCCTCTCTCTGGTGACCCCGGGCTCTAATCTACCTAGCGACAAGCCTCTGATTGGCGGAGCAGCGGAGCGATTTTCTGATTGGCCGAAGCGACAGGTAGCTGGGGGCGCGCCAGGCCCACCCCCGGCCCATTCACAAGGTGCGGCCGCCCACGTGTGCGGGGACCCCCGGGGCTCGGAACCATGGGGAGGGAGGGGACCCCCAAGAAAGGTGGGGAACCCCCGGGAATGGAGGGGAGAAGCCTCCCGGGAAGGGCTCCCCCCGGCCTGGAGAGGCCGAGGCTGGCTGTGGGGCTCAGCCCCTGGTTGTGGGGGTGCACAGCTGGCAGCGGAGGCGGGGGGGGGGGGACAGGGGACAGCAGAGCGTGCGTCGTCCCCCCACCTCGGTTTCCCTTGGGCCGGTACAGGCAGAGCTGGGTGTTTCCGTGCGCGGTGACGGTTACAGCCTTGCACAAGCCTTTCCCGGGAAGCGCTGGTGCAACGCACGAAGCCACAAACACCCCCAGCAGCCCCCACCCAGAGAGGGGAGGGCTCTGCACCCCCAGCGCCACCAAAAGTGCCCCCCCCCCCCCCCCGCCAGAGAAGGGGACCGGGAGCTCTCAGCCCCGCAGAAGCGAGGTTCAACCTCCCGCTACACCCAAGCGAGATCCTCAGGGAGCTCCTGGAGTCCCTCCTCCCCTGAAAAAGGGAATTTTCATTTTACTGCCGTGTCATCCTTCCGCTTGGTATGGTTTGGTTTTTTTGTTGGTTTTTTTTTTTTTTTTTCCTTCCCCCTCCCCTGAAAAAAAAAAAGGCAATCTGGGAGTTGGGTGGGTGAAAGGCACAGGGAAACCCAGCCCTGGGACAGGCCCCCTGGGTGGCATTGGCTGAGGAAAGAGAGGAAAGGGGCAGATATCAAACAGCCAGGTGGGAGGCGAGGGGGACTCCCCTCCACTCACCACCCCCCCTGTTAACCTCACCCCCCCTCGCATTGGGCCTGGCGGCTGCTTGGACCGAGCTCCGGCTTTTCCCTTGCCAGGAGGGCTCAGATAAGGAGCACAAAGCCTCGATTTTCAGCTCCCGAGGAGCCGCTCTCATGTGATGCCGCCACCAGCGAACCATGTGAGGAGGGGCAGGGCATAAAGGCCCATTTTCTGCCCAGTGCCGCGCTGGGAAGAATTAGCTTTTTGTGTTTCCTAGGACATAAACAAACTTTGAAAGAAACCCGGAACAGCAGGATTACACCACCGGGACAGCCCTCGGTCTCCTTCCCAAGGGAGAAGGGAACACGACCGAGCTCTGAAGCACGCCAAGGCTAAAGGGCGTTCACGTTTTCCAGCGATAGCAGCCCCAGTTTCGCTTAGGGGGTGGTTTTAGGAGGGTGACGCTCGGGGCGGTGCCCTGGATATCATCCTGGCTTGCTGGATATTCAGGATGGGCGAGCTCCCACGCCAGAGCCACCCTGGGCACTGCCCCAGAGTCATTCCAGGGGTGAGGAGCAGCACGGAGACCGGCTACGGCACCCAAAAACTGCCCGGGCAGAGCCAAAGTCAAGGAGCGTTTTCCCCCTCATCCGGGCTACAGGGAAGGTCTCCCCCAAGGGGAAAGTCCATCAGCTAATTATTTCTTCTGTTTGCTCTTCCACCTGCAGATTGGGGTGTTGCATCCAACCCCGTACCACGGCCTCGGGCGGCGCCCGACGCTCCGATTTACTTCCTTCAGAGAATTACGCAAAAGGGGAAACTCACGGCAGAGCTCCTGAGCCGAGGGCGCTTGGCTATTCTGAAAACCGAAGTTATCCGAGGAGTGAATCTTCCAGACCTTGGCTTCCCTTCCTGCATCTGTCTGGCGACGGCAAGAGAGGCAAAAAACCAACCAAACAAACAAAAAAATTAATAGGATTGGTATTTTCCCCTCCCACAAAAGGTAGATGCTGGTTTTGGTGCCGCGGTTGGGCTTTGCCAAGCGACGAAACGCCCGCCGGGGACCCGAGGGCCCATCCCAGCGCTGAACCCAGCGGAAAGTTACTCGTTTCAGTCAAATATAACGCTGGCAAGGTCCCCCCCCCCGCCCCGCCTCTCCCGGCAGCACAGGCGGCGGCTGTCATTTCCTCAGCAAACAACGTCGTGTTTTGTTCAGGGGGAAATTGTAATTTCTCAAAATAAAAATAAAAAAAGAGGAGGAGAAGAGCGGAGCCTGCCGAGGTTCGCGGGGCGGCACAGAGCAAGCTGCCAGGGGCCGGGGCCGAGCTGGCCTCCTCCGGCAGGCACGATTTCGTAGGGAAATACTTCATTAATCTCGGCTTGTTCCCTTTAATCAGACCCATCTTCAATTCTCAGCTGCTGTTTTGAGGCCAAGGAGCCGGAGACCGAGGACTAAAAGGCCTGTGAAGAGGATGAGCAGAAGTTTGCTGGTCAAAAGGAGAATTCTCTCCAAATTAAGCAATATCTGGCCAATTGAACCGGTGAGGGGCTGGCCCATTAACCCCAGCGCTGTTCCCGCTCTGGTCTATCCGTCGTTAATGGGTTCTTTCCAAGCTCCGCTAGAAGGAAACGCAAACAGAATCAACAGAACCACCCCCCAAGCCCGGTTACGGATTTCATCGCTGGGAAGGAGTCAGAGCTCCGGGTACGCCGTTAGGGACCAAAACGGCAGGAGGAGGAGAGAGGGAACGTACCAGACGGGCATCAGCACGTCTTAAAAAAAAAAAAAAAAAAAAATAAAAAGAAAATCTAACGTTTTTCCCCAAATTCACGGGAAATGACACACGGATCTCCCGATGCCACATCGCCACGCTCTCCACCAGAGGGAGACTTGTCACTGCCACAGCCCCGGCTCCGCAGCAGATGTTGCCCTCGTCTGCCCCCACCCCGGCGGTTTTCCCTCTAAACCGGTCGTCGTGTCCCCCCCCCTCCACCCCCATAACCCCCGCCTCCGAGACGAAGACCCCAGGGTAGAGTAACAAAATGATTTATTTTCATTTCCTCTCAGGGCAGAGATCAGTTATGTACAGAAACTGTAAAAAAAAAAAAAGAAAAAAAAAACCACACCACCCAAAGAAAAACCACCTCAAGAGCCTTCTAAAAAGAGCAATTTACGGATGCTGCCGGAAAATAAAAATCACAGGGGCTGGAAGGAACCGAGAAGCAGTTTGCTTTGATCGGGGCGGGGGGTGGGGGGGGGAATAACGAGCCTTTGAGGGAGTCTCTCTCCTTTTTCAAATATCCTTGATGACCTCTTCGAGCTCCTCTTTCGTGTACATGTGGAACTTCATGCCGGGCTGCACCGTGGCGAGCTGGAAGAGAAGGAGCAAGGGGTTAAGCGCGGCCGCACGCGCGTGAAGTGACAGCGTGGGGCAGGGAACGAGAGAGCGGCCACCGCGGAGCAGCTGTTCCTTCTCGGCTGCCCGATCTGCCAGCCCGGCAAGATCATTCCACCCCGTAACACGCTCTTTGATTCCTTAAAATAGCCGCCTGCCGCAGAAATAGCTTTTAATTGACTCAGTCTCCTCACAGTAGCAGCAGCGGGGAACGTCTGTTGGGAACAGGCAGGCTCCGCCGCCGCTTGCTGGGGAAAAAAGACGCCGTCAATACGAGTAAGGATTACGCGTATTCATCAAATACTCCTCGGAGAGGGGCGCTTTGTGCTGCGGTTCGGCGTGGCCCGCGGCAGAAGCGCCTCTTCTCCTCCAGTAACCAACCCAGGGTACAAATCCTGGCCCGCTAACGTCCCTCCCCATCAACCGAAATAGCAAAAAAAAAAAAAAAAAAACCCCAAAAACCACTCGGAAGGGTTAGCCCTGGGCAAGCGAGGCAGAGGCAAACCTGCGTTTTGATGGCCAAACGCTGAAATAATCAGCGAGCCACGGTGCGCCTGGTGCCCTGTAGGAGCAGCCAGAGAGATCTCTCCCAAGGCAAAGCCCGAGGGACGAAGCTGGGGAGGGTGGGGGGGGGGACGGGAGACGGACAACACACGCCGCTCTGCCCCTCTGCCAGGAGGCAGCGTCCGGGCCGGACAGCTGAGACGTTTCACGGGGCGAACACCAGGACAAGGGACACTTGAGGAACGCCAAGGCTGGAAGAGGAATGTTAAGCGGGACTTCGGTTCGCACCTCGCGCGCGAGAGCCCGAGATACGGGCAGCTGCCGCGGGGCAGTGGCGGGCGGGGGGGGAGAAGCCAAAAAGCCGCTGGGGCTGGGATGCTCCGCAGCTGACTGGGAACGAATCTTTACTCTTAAAGGATCAAAGCGTTTGGTTGCAAGAAGCCAAAGGAAAGCTGCAGAAGGTCCTGGCAAACCCCCGAGCTCTTCCCAGGCTTCTCCGCTCGCACGGTCACCCATAAACCAGCAGGAGACGGTTTACGCGCTTTTTGGGGGTAGAGGGAGGGTGGCCATAAGCCTTTTTTTCCCTCCCCCCAAGGAGAAACGTCCCCAACACTCAGCCTGAGCGCCCTGGCTTTACCCGGCGTTCTCAGACGCGGCAGAGACACTCCGAGATGCCCCTCACATCACCCGGATGGGGGCTGGAGCGATACGAGATCCGAATGGACTCGACAACACACGTACGTACACCCCGAAACCAAACCAACTCTTCCGAGACGCCAACTACGCCGACTTTTCCAACCTCCGCTCGAACCCGCGCCTCACCTTCTCCCCACCAACAGAAGCGTTACCCAACCATGCCCTTACAGGCTTCGCGGGGGGAAGTAATGCATTTAAAAGAATTTAAAACATCGTTTAAGGCTGCCCGTCCAGGGATTTAACTCTTCCACGACCACACTTCGCCCCCTTCTCTTCGCTGCTGGATGGAAAAATCCCGTAGGTGAGGGGGAAGCGGCCGGAGTAAATAAACCTGAGCCCCACTAAAAGGCTAGAAAGCAAAGCGGCTACTTCAGGTAGGAGATTTTCAGCCAGAAGGGTGACTTGAGTCAATAGAGACCTTTTAATCCTCAGCACATTCTTCTCATACTTAACCCTGATATGATTCCTCAACACGTTCAGAGCTTTGCCAAGCACAGTTAAGCCCTGTTAAACGGGGACATGACATCAGGATACTGTACACGCTCCTCCGCCTCCAGTTCTTCGCACTGTACTGCGGATCTTCCCGAGGAGACCCGAAGCTGATCGAGAGAGAACTGGGAGAGCATCTGGAGAAGGAGATTTCAGCCAGGCGGCATCGCTTCTGGACGGAGCATCTAAGTTTTCAGCGTGCTGTTGGCCCTTTCCCTCCAAAATGAGCTGGTTAATCGCGGCAGGAAGGGCGCCCAGCAGCGGCATTTAATAAGAAAAAAAAGTGGGGTGCGCACTTTTAGGCTGTTTGGGAAAACGGGTTCCCAGCGCTCAGAGGAAAGGAATGGGAGAACGGCCGGAGGAGAGCAGCTCAGGAGTGGGAATGACATGATTTCAAAAGGTCTAGCGTCTCATAACCCGCCAGAAATAGAAGCAAACTCTATACGCCAGCCTTGCTCATCAGCTAGCCATTATCACTAACAAACTGGAAGGGTTTTTACCTTTGCTACCTAAAAAGGAGCGAGTCCAAGGAGCGGGGTTTAAAGGGACAGGTACCAGCAGGTTCGTGGGGATCTCCCAGAGCGCGGGGGAAGCTGAGCTCCGCCAGTCTGACCCATGGCGGGCAAAACGCCGGAGGTCAGAGGAGCGCATTCGTTCCTGGAGGCTTCACCTCTTCGGTCCTCCCGTCCAACAGATTGTTGGCGCCCACCCAAGACTGAATATAGCAAGTCCAGAAGCTGTATAATTTTCATTCCTTCTAATATTACAAGTACTGGGGAAAAAAAGAATGGTTAAACCCCAGGGAAGAGAGGAAAAAAAAAAAAAAAGAGCGCAGCGATCCGGCTGGCACGACAGGTTCCCGCTTGGCTGACTCGGCCGCTGTAAGGTGGAGCAGGGGCTCCAGCCCACGTCCAGCGAGCCCCAGGAG
This sequence comes from Chroicocephalus ridibundus, assembly GCF_963924245.1. NCBI lineage: Eukaryota > Metazoa > Chordata > Aves > Charadriiformes > Laridae > Chroicocephalus > Chroicocephalus ridibundus. Next base: position 1,889,384 of record NC_086303.1, read on the forward strand.
AATCGCTTCTGCCAGCGCTCGTGGATTAGCCAGGCAAACGAAAAGTCAAAAGAAAGCTCCAACCCTTCCGAGGTGCCACGCACGACGTGCTACAACGGGCAGCTTGAAAGCGCAAGGAGATCTGCAGCCGGCCAGGCCTTGGCTTGGGAAGTCCTGAGCTGTTCCAGCGACTCACCCCTTGCTCCAGCAGCACGGGGGGGGCAACCCGCCCCTGCAAAAAAGCGAGCCGGCAGCTTTCTCGCCTGCACCTTTGAAATGCAAGAAGCCACCGAGACACTCGCTGCGCAGGCGGCAGGGCTCGCGCCGAGGACGCAGAGACTACAGGCCGGCGCGGATTTCTCCTCCTCCACGCTTAGCGCCGCAAACCGCAACCGCACGCCGCTAAAGGGAGTCGCCCGTTACCTCAATGTTGGTTGCGTTCAGTTTCTCCTCCATAACTTGTTTCAGGATGACGAGGGAAGATTTGATGGCTTCTTTCAGCGTCATGGACTGCAAAAGAAATCCCTCATTGATTGCGTTGTCGAGGCTCAAGCAAGGACTCGTACGTCAACCCCCCTTTGACCGCAGAAGCGTGCTGCTCTCCCTCCCGCCCCCTCTCAAATCCTTTAAGCTGTCACTGGCAGCAAATTTAAAAGCTTATCAAGTTATCTACAGCATCAACAAGAGATCAAAGCGCACTGTTCGGGCAGGGCAGTGACAATTGCAAGGATGGCGACTTTCTGCTTCTGTGTAACTTTTTGCGAAGCTTAAAGAACTGTTAATCTGGGCACGTAAACCTCACCGCCGGGAGCGGGCCGCGAGGGTCCGTTTCTCTTCACCAGTTACTGTCTATCAAGCAGTTTCCCCCGCAACAGGCTCCAGCGGGAGCTCCGAAAAGCCGGACTCCCTCTTGGCAGAAGCCTTCCTGTTTTAATCCCATAAATCCCTGCGCGAGGGGTAACTAGAGCTAGAGTGACGATAGCTGCGTTTGCCGTAACGTTGCGATCGGAAGGTGTTTAACAAGCCACGGAGCCCAGAACTTGGGACAGTTCTGCTGGTGAACAAATTCGGTTATTAAGTCTTTGGCTGGAAGTCTTCACAGCAATCAACACCACCAACTCTGCTTTTCATTACCGTGTTTGCTTTCTTACCACGCAAAAGGGGCGGCTCCCTCCTCGCGGAGGGAAGAAACTTTCTATTTAATAGCAAACAGGACCAGCACTTGCAGCGCAAAAGCCATTAACATCACTGGCTTAAGAGATCTGGTGAAACGAAGCCGCTTGCTTTAGCTCCGTACGCTCAGGCTGCACCCATACCGAGCCCTGACGCCGACCGGCGGCGTTCGTATAGCCGTTCTTTTATTTATAGAGCGCTTCCTGACATGGTCTTAATTATCACCCGCTACAGGCAGAGACCGGCATCTCAGACACCAGTCTCGTGTTCCAGCTGCAGCCCAGGGGGAAGCTGCTGGTAGTAGCACTCCTCCCGGTAGAGATCCTCGCCCAGACGCTCGGCGCTGCCATCTAATCACGGGATCAACGGCCGAGGCCCGAGTCCCACCCTCCACGAGCTCACGCACCTCCTCTGCGGCGCTACAAGCACCTTACAAATCACTCTTCGGGCAGGAAGGAAGCTTGTGGATCTTTATAGGTGGCGAGGTACCTCTTAACTCGTGAGAGCTCAACCCCGACCCAGCTTTTTTACCTTATGGTAAACCTCTTGCAGAGAGCTCTGTGCGCCTTCCGAGGCGGAGCCGATCGCTCTGGCATCGCACTGAACAAAGGTCCCCGACGGGTCCATGTGAAACCTGGAGGAAGACGGGGGAGAGAGTGAACGGCCGCTGCACCCCATCCCACACCGCGGCACCCCGAGGGCTTTCCCCCCAGCCCCAGAGCTCCCCGTGCGGAGCTGGGGAAGAAGAAGGGCTCCCCGGCAGTGACAGGTTGTCTGCCGGCGCGGGGCAGAGCTCGCTGTGTCCAGCCTCCTCCCGCACATCCAGCGGCCTCGGGGGATGCTGCGATTAGCGCAGCAGCAGCAGGTCTCTCCTCCTGGCGTGCAGAGGGGATGACCAAGGCGCGAGGAGTGCCAGGGAGTCACCCGCAGACCCACGCCGGGCTGGCAAGCGAGGAGAGCTATACGCTCCTGACGCTGCCCTCCACGCTCTGAGAGGAATCGTTTCCCTTTTTTAATTTTCCCCCCTTATCTTCTTTCTTTTTTTTTTTTAATAAAACCAGCAAGTTTTCACTACTGGAGGGAGACCACAGGGAGACCTTATTGGGCTGGCTCTGCTGAGCCCTTCCCAGCTCCAGGGGAGGCCGAGTGTTTGAAGCGCGCAGGAGTTCAGGTTACAGGCACCCCACCACCTCCCCAAGGAATGTCACAGCAGGCTCCGCATATTATGTTACCGGTGGCTCTGCTAGTCCTTTAGGGAAAGGTAAGAATAAACTCGGGACGAGGAGAGCTTTAACGCTTCCCTCCCGCCCAGGAAACCACATTTAAAAAGCAAAGATTCAGTGAAGACGCGGCGTTCTCTTCAACCCCGAGCAAGCAGCCAGCGCTCACGCTGCGTCGAAGGGAAGGGTTTAAAAGCATTAACACACACACACACACACCAGGTACCTAATGGGATAAACCCCCAAGTGTTTGGCTTAAAGAAAATCCCAGAACCGAGTAATTATTAAAACGTCCTGGGAAATCGCAGTGGAGGTTTTGTTTCTTCCCAGAGCTGGATTGGATTAAGAGAGACGAACTTACAGCTGGGGTCCCTTCTCATCAACTCCTCCAAAAAGCAGCGCGACACCGAACGGACGAGACTGGAAGGGAAAGGAGATAAGAGGTTAGGCAAGGCCCAGGGCAAAGGCAGAGGGGAGCCAACGGCACCTCGCCAGAGCACCTCCCCCCCACCCCCCCCACCCTGCCAGCTCCGCACCATCGCCCCGGGGTCCGCGTCCTCCTCCCCAAACTGCAGCGCCAGGTTGGAGACGGCCTGCGTGACGCTCTCCACCGTCATGGTTTCGTTGTAGGTGAACCAGTGATTCTGCAAGGCGGGGGGGGGAAAAGAAAAAAAATAAAAAATTTTGAATTATCACCTTGTTTTCCCAAAATACGACAATCCTGGATCGTTCACGTGGCGGGTGGGAGTGATGCCCTGGCGTAGCCACAAAACCCCTCCGGACAAGCTGATGGCTCCCAGGGCACAGCCCGTTCGGCTGCAAGAGGGAAGCGGCGGGAAGAGAGGGGGAAGCCTAGAACAAGCTGGGAATTTTGTGCAGGGATCCCCCAGAAACTTTGGGATATTGAGGCTTTGGGGCGCCACGAGGGGAAAATGCAAGGCCAGAGCGCTTTATCCCAGTATCTGTTTCCAAAGTGATGGGTTATCCGGTTCTCCAGAGGCAGGAGCAGTGCTGACATGCAGGGAAACTCCACAGAAGTCTTTGCTACAGCGGTGAGATTCGTACCCGGGACCTCCGAGCACCCGAGGCACCGAGTAAATTGAAGGGGTGAAAAATAATAACTTTTGTCAAAACCAAGTGGGATAAACGGCCCCACGCATTCACTGCGGCGCATCTGCCGGTGCTAAGAGACCACTGGAGAACCTGCCGTAAGATTCCCACCAAGCGTTCCATACCAAAGAGGAAAAATACACACGAGACTCCACCCGTTTGCTCAGCAAAAGCCCCGTGAGGGAAGCCGCGCTCCCCCGCCAGCCTCCCGCTCCACACCGGCTCCTTTCCTATAGCCATCTTCCTCTGCCAGAGCCTTCCGAGACGCCCTCGAGACCAGCGCCGTTGTTTTAAGAAGAGAAACGTCAAGCCTTACCTGAGTCTCCACTCTTGCTTTATCAATTAAAGTCTTCGCATCGGCTATTAAGCCACTCATGGCACACCCTGGAATCGGAGAGGGAAAACGCGAGTCATTTCACCCCTTATTTGCGCTGCGCTCTTCCCCCAGGCTTCCCAAAGCCCCACGGTGAAGTACAAAAGGCCGTGGAGCGGGTGTCCGGGTGGGAGCAGACGGCAGCGCCGCGCCGCAGATGGCCGGAAAGGAAGGAGGGTGGGATGGACACAGATTTGCTCGAGAGCAAGGATGGATCACGGATCCATCGGCGGTTTTAGTGGCCAGCCCAGCCCAAACCACGACACCCAGCTGAAGGGCAGGTGCATAACCGAGCTCTCCCAGTCGTGCCTCCCACCCACCCCAAATCTGAACTGCTTAAAGGAGCCGCATTTGAGGCATCCCAAGAAAAACCAACCAACCGAAACACAACGTGCTTGGAAGAGGAACTCATTCATCCCCCCCACCACCACCAACCCCGCCATGGGGAACGCTGGCTAAGCCATAGCTGGGGGGGGACGCGGCAGGAGGCTCCAGCACGGATCCTGCTCCAGGACGAGAGGGGCTGTATTGCCAGCACACGGGAGGAGGAAGTTAGACTCTTCGAGAGCTCCTTCCATGACCCATGTCATCAGCGACATGGGTATTTTGGAGGTCTCCCGCTTTTCAAGGCGACATATTTGGTCATGAGCCCCGTCGCGGGCCCCCTCCCGGCGCAGGAGGCTGCGAGCGGGGGCTGCTCCCAGAGAAACTGGCCTCCAGTCAAGCCTTTTGCAGTAATTCCCTGCCCTCCCAGATCTAAATTTGGGATGAGCTTTCATGAGGGAGGTCATTGAGGCTGGGGGGGGGGGTTGGGGGGTTGCTTCAGCTGCCTCTTCCTGCTCCTATAACTATGTCCTGCTGGCCTGGAGCCTGGAAAACCAGTGACCAGGACCTGGCGTTGACTGGGAGGGATGAGCGTTCCTGCTCGGCTCGGCAGAGCTGCCCGCGGGGAAGGTTAGCCCTGAAACGCCGCTTCCGACACTCCCAGGGGACGGTTATTTTATATATATATATATATATCTCTCTCTCCCTCCAAAACTTGAGGGATGCTCCCAGAGGAGCACCCAAAGCTCCCTTCTTTCTCCTTACCTATGTGAGAATCGATTTCTACGATCTTCTCGATGCTGCTGGGCTCCATGAGCGGGGAGGTGATCCTCTTCTCCACGGCCAGGCAGACGCCCTCCGAGGTCTGGATCCCGATGGCCGTGGAACCAAGCTGCAAACCACCGCACAGTGACCACCGCCGCGCAATATTAATTCATTAACGCTTGCGCAACGCTAATTTTGACTCGTGTTATTTGTAGGCGTTTCGTTTCGGAGACCGTCGCGTCGCCGACGCAGAAACCCCACGGCGTCTAAGACACTCTGGCTTCGCGCACCAAATTTTAAATGTTACGGCTTGAACTAGGAAACGGGAAAGGTTAAACCCTTGCTGCTTCCCGGCCGCTTAGTTCAGCGGAACCCATCAGGGCTGCGGCAAATCGTTAATCTCTTCCCCGAGCAACATCCATTTTTACAGCTTAAAGCCTTATGAATTTAAAAGGCCTGGCGAATCTTCCCTTGCAAGACAGAAATTAAGTTTTAAAGCGAGAAAGGAGGATTTCACATAACGGCCTTAATTCTCACTGCATCTCTACTTCTGGCTGGAGCATTTTTCTTTCCGTTAGCTCCTTTTCTCCGTAGCGTCCTCACATCCACAAAATTTACAACAGGAACGAGAGCATTTTGTGCACATACCGTTTTCCAGGCAGCAGTTAATCACCCGCAGCAGGTTTTACCCCAGTCTTGCAGGACACCACGGTGTCACCACGGCCGTGAGCACAACCACAGGGCGGGTGGGACACATTTCCAGGGCTCCCACCAGCCCCTACCTTATTCCCCCCCCCCATTCCCTACTCCCTCCCAGCTTTTCCACGCTGGGAAATTTACCGGAATAACCGTATCGGGTGCGGCGTGGAGTTGCTAACTCTGAATACCCAAATCAGGCTACGTGGTATAATTATAACGACGAGCTTCCCCAGGTAGCTCCAGCTCTAACCACGGGCCCGACGGAGGGGAATCTCCCCGTGGCGGACACTCACGGTTTTAGACATCGTGAGTTTGGACGCTCGTGGTTTTAATCCTTTAAGCACGCAGCCTGCCACAGCCGCACACAAACCCCAAGGGAAGAAGGGTTATTTCAGATGGGTTTTTGTTAATGAAGCTACAGCACACGAATAAAAACCTCCTCCTACACCCCAAGGCGCGGGCGCCACAGGTAAAGTGTTGCAAGAGCCACTGAGCTGCAGGAATTTCATCGGTAACGGGAGGGGTTATGGGCTGATGTGGGAAAATAAGGAGAAGCCAGAAGGCTGCCGTATGATTTCTACACCGGTAGAAATACGCCGTGTATTTGTAATTACAGAGTCACCGTGGTGACTGACATCCTTCTGAGAGTTTTTACTTCCCAAGGTCTTAATAAACATTCTTACTTTTTGCCTCCGCATTTAAGTAGTCCTCCAACAAGCTAAAGCAGTACAGGGAAACTAAAGCCAGCACCCCCCTTTCCCCAGCCCAAGCACAAGCCTGCCCGGGGCTTCTTCACTTGACCAGTCTTCCCCCCAGGTTTAAACTTAACTCCCCATCAACGCCCACATTCTCAGAAACGAGAACATTTATCAATTTAAGAACACTTAAAGCCCCGAAAAGGCCACTGGGCTCTGCAGAGGTGGGTTAGTTTGCTCAAAACAACCTTTACCTTCAGGATTTCAAATTCACCTGAGGAAATAGTGACACGCCCCAAGCTGCAACAGAAGTGAGTTAAGAAAAGGAAAGTTGACTCAGGAAGAGAAAAGTTGCCACTTGGGTTTTTTTAAGCAACTCCGTCCTTATAAAGCCCACAAAGCAGAAGGGAACAAGGCACTAGGTCAGGTGAAAAGAAAGCAGAGCAATCCTCTGCTCTTAGATAAGTGTTTGTGGACACTAAGGGCACAACACGCTGGCAGTGGGAACTTCTGCGGGCAGAATCACGGAGTTTGGGCAGCCAGGACCTCTCGCCCCAACTCTTGAGTCGTTTGGATTTGGGGATCAGCATCTTCGGACTGTGTTTGGTTTGGGGGTAAGTCGGCTGTTAGGAGACAGGGAGGGGAACACACCCCTGCACCACAGAGTACTGGGGTACCGTGTCCAGCTCTGGAGTCCTCAGCATAAGGAGATGGACCTGTTGGAGCGGGGCCAGAGGAGGCCACGGAGATGCTGGGAGGGCTGGAGCCCCTCTGCTGTGGGGACAGGCTGAGAGAGCTGGGGGGGTTCAGCCTGGAGAAGAGAAGGCTCCGGGGAGACCTTCCAGCCCCTTCCAGTCCCTAAAGGGGCTCCAGGAAAGCTGGGGAGGGACTCTGGAGCAGGGAGGGGAGCCATGGGACGAGGGGGAATGGCTTCAAATGGAAAAAGGGGAGATTTAGATTGGATATCGGGAAGAAATTTTTGGCTGTGAGGGCGGTGAGCCCCTGGCCCAGGTTGCCCAGAGAAGCTGTGGCTGCCCCATCCCTGGAGGGGTTCAAGGCCAGGTTGGACGGGGCTTGGAGCAACCTGGGCTGGTGGGAGGTGTCCCTGCCCAGGGCAGGTGGGGGGGACAAGATGGTCTTTAAGGTCCCTTCCAACCCAAACCATTCTGTGATTCCAGCTGGGGGAAATCGATGGCTTTAGATTCTTCATGATCCGTAAAAGCGCAGAGCTGCGGGAAGTTTAGCTGGACAGAAGGAATCGAACACTGGCACGCTACGAACCACAGGTGAAAGGCTGTCAAAGAACTGCCAGAGCAGTCGCACGCAGGTGCTGCGGCTACGGGGAAAGGCAGCAGGTCCCGCTCAGCGCTGCCTATTGCCCTGGGAGCCGGCCAACCTCTGCCTCGCTGCCTCATGAGACTTAGAAGCCAAATGCACAGAACCCGCCTGTTTTATTTCTGACTAAACCACATTTTGGGTTTGAAATAGCCCTTAATGGCACAGTTTGACAACCAGAAGGAGCTGACAATACCTTTATGGCCTCGATGGCATACTCCACCTGGAACAGCCTCCCCTCTGGAGAAAAAGTGTTCACACCCCTGCAAGAACAACAACAGAAACAGCGTGAAGGGCAGGAGACTGAAGGCTGACAAGAAATGCAGTTCCTTACTCAAAAACAATGGCGGGAAGGGTGATGCCAGCTAGGGACAGGTAACACAGAGGGAGCAACTGGAACATGTCACAGCTTCGCTGGAGCCTGTCACCCTCATGGCAGGTGTCTGGAGTCAGGACGCTTACGGAGAAAGAGAACAAAAGGAATGGCAGCAAGTCCAGTTACAGGTCAGGAGGAGGTTTGTTTTCATGGCACAGTTCACACTCTGGATGCTGGAACTTGCCTCGGGACTCCAAACATTCTGCTTTCTCTCAACACCAGGAGACAGAAAGATTTCGTTTTACCAGCACAGACCCGTTCCTTTCCCAGGATACCCCATCCCACCGCCACACACCAGCCCAGCCTGACCTCCGCCGCTCCTCCCACCCCACTGCACAAAGTGGGGGGTGCCCCTGCCCTCCCCGTCAGACCCACAGTGCCAGTGCCCAAGAGAAGCACTGTGCCCGGGGGCTCCATCCACACACAAAACCCTCCAAGGGATTTCTGAAAAGCTGTCTGGTTTTGGGAGGCATTTACCAAGATAAAATACAGCTTTAGGAGAGCCCCCCAGGGGTGCCTCACGCAGCCTCCCCCCGCACCGGGGGCCTTTCAGCACTGGGAGAAGCCCCCCTTTCCCCGGTATTTGGGCTCTCCAAAACCCAAAGAAAACAAAAATAGAGAAAAAAGTACCACGCAGGGAGGGGTACCAGCGGCCGGCCAGGCGGGAACCCCCACGGGCCCGGGCGGGCCAGGTTGGGGGACAAGCAGAAGCCTTCGAGCAGGGCTGTGGCCTCCCCGCCAGCTCCTCAGAGCGTCCCCACGGCGGCTACAAGCGAGAGAGGCCACCCGAGGCCTACCGGGATGGGGATGGCGGCGACCAGCCACAGGCCCGTGACTCAGCCGCAGGCCGCGGGCAGCCGGGAGAGCGCGGGAGGGAGTCGGAGAGGACGGGAGAGCACTCACCGGTCATACTCGGAGCGTGTGAGGAACATGGCGGCGCCGGGGAAGGGGGAAAAACACCGGGAAGGGGGAGAACGGGCAGCGAAGGCGAGAGCGCCACTCTGCCCTCGCCGGGTTCTTCGCCGCCGCTTCCGGTCTGCCGCCCCGCGGCACGCAGGCGCCGCCCCACCCCTTCCGCCCTGCGCCGCCTTTCCATTGGGTGGCAACCCTCGGCGGCTAGCCAATGAGAGAGAGGGGAGGGCGGGCTGGGCGGGGAGAAGAGGGGAGGTGCGCTGGCCGGCGGGGGCGTGGCCTGGGCAAAAGAGGGCGTGGTCAGAGCGCTAAGGGGCGGGGCCAGCGGGCAGACCGCGGGGACGGGGCGGGGGTTACCGGGTGGGGGGGGACCGGGGCATGGGGACCGGGGCATGGGGACCGGGCAGAGCCATCGGGATGTCACAGGGTCCTCCGGGGTCGTGCCGGCACCCGGCTGCCGGTGCGGGACCGACAGCCCCGTTACCGACCCCGTTACCGGCCTCCGGCCGGTAAACGGGGCTGTCGGCCCCGCACCGGCAGCCTAATGAGGGGTCGGATGAGCCCATGGATGGACGGACACACACCCCCCGAGGGGTGCTGCCCATCTCGCTGGGGGCCGGGTCCGCGCTGGGCGGAGGGACCGGGGGCGGGAGGTTGTCCCGGGGGTGTCCGGGGGCGGACCGAGGGGGGCCATACCGGGGGCGGGGCGGTGCTACCCTCCCCGGGGGCGGTGGGGTTTCCCGGTGGCGGCTCTGACAGCGGTGCGGTCCCAGCGGGTGGTGGAAGAAAGCACCCACCGCCCCCGGCCCGGCCATGTCGGAGCCCGGTGCCCCCGCGGTCGGTGACAAAGCGCCCCGGCTCCAGGTAGGGCTCCGGTGCGACACCCCCCCTCCCAACCTCGGGACAGTCTCCCGGTGCGGCCCTTCTGTGACCCGGCATAGTTTCTCCCGGGACGGTCTCCCGGTGCAGCTCCCGGTCTCCCCACGCAACTCCCGGTGCAGTCTCCCGGTGTCCCGGGGCGGTGTCCCGGTGCAGCCCCCTCCGCTGCTCTAATGCCTTGGCCGGTGCAGCAACCCGGTCCCCCGGTGCAGCCCCCCATCCCGGGGCAACCCCCGTTGTAGCCCCCCGGTCCTCCGGTGCAGCTTCCCCCGCTCGGAGCAGCCCCCCGGTCTCCCGTTGCAACCTCCCCGTCCGTTGCAGCCCCCCCAGTCCTCCGTTGCAAACCCCCCGGTTCTCCCGGGGGCACTCCCCCGCCCGGAGTAGCCTCCCGGTCCCCCGTTACAGCCCCCCCGCTCCCCCGGTGCAGCCTCCCCCACCCACGCAGCGCCCTCCGGTCCTGCGGAGCAACCCCCCCGGACCCCCGTTACGGCCCCTCTGGTCCCCCGGGGCAGGTCCCCGGCCCCCCAGAGCGGCCCCCCCCGGTCCTCCGGGGCAGCCCCCCGCCCGTTGCAGCCCCTCTGTCCCCCGTTGCAGCCCCCCGGACCCCCGTTACAGCCCTTCTGGTCCCCGGGGCAGCTCCCCGGCCCCCCGAAGCAGCCCCCGGGGCAGCCCCCCCGGTCCTCCGGGGCAGCCCCCCACCCAGACTAGCAGCCCCGTCCCCCGTTACAGCCCTCCCCGCTCCCCCGGTGCAGCCTCCCCCTCCCGGAGCGTCCTCCGCTCCTGCGGAGCAACCCCCCCGGACCCCCGTTACGGCCCCTCTGGTCCCCCCCGGGGCAACTCCCGGGCCCCCCAGAGCAGCCTTCCGGTGGCCCGGGGGTAGCCCCCAGTGGAGCCCCCCCCCCTCCCCCGGTGCCCCCGCTCCCGCCGCTCTCTCCCCGCAGGACCGCGTCCTGGGGGGGGTGCGCTGGGGCCGCCTCCTGGAGCCCCTGGGCTTCATCAAGGTGCTGGAATGGGTGAGTCCCCCCCCCGGGGGGTGTGTGTGTGCACCAGGACCCCCCCCCCCCCGCCTTTCCCCAGCACCCATGGGTGCTGGTCCCCTGGGGAATCCTCCCCAGCACTTTCCCCCCACCCACAGATTTGGGGTGCCCCATTGCTTTCCTAAAGCCCCCCCCCCCCCCCCCCCCGGACGAGGGGACCCTGGAGTCCCCCCTGCCCCTCCGGAGCCTCCCCCACCCCGGCAGCCCGGGTGTGGGGACCTAATCCCGGGGGGGGTCCGAGGGAGGAGGGGGGGTGTGGGGCTGCCTGGACACTTGGGTCCGGGCCACATGGCCCCCCCGGTGACCTTGAGCAGGTGGCTTTGCCCGGCCATGCCGGAGGGGACGGTGACATCGGGGTGCCGGGTCCCCGTCATTCCCACGGGCTCGGGGAGGGGAAGGGGGGGGGGGTGCCGTGTGGGTGGGTGGGGAGGGGGGCTGGGGGGGAGCGGGCTCCAGGAGGGGGGACCCCGGGGACGGGGGGAGCCAAGCGCCCGTGGCCCCGGCCGCGTCCCGGCCGTGCTATGAATGGCTCCGGGATTGTATTTCAGGGCGGCATTTCTGTGGCATGGCCACGCCGCGGCCCGGGGGGGGGTCGCGGTACTGGGGAAACTGAGGCACAGGGAAGGTGGGGGGGGGGATCAGCCTCAGGGCGTGAGGCCGGAGCCATTTGGGCATCTCCCGCCCGGAGGAGCCGGATCGAGTGGGCTTTTCCCTGAATCCCGTGGCTCTTCGCTTTGGATATTCCCATCCGGGGGGGGCGCTGGGCACCCCCTGCCCCGTGCGGGATGGGGCCCCGCCTGCACAGACACCCCGAAAACAGGAGGAAAATCCCCCGGGGGGGTGACCGCCAACGCACCTGCTTCGACCTTCCGTGGGGCACGTGGGGCCTGCCCATCCCCACAGCGTCAGGCCTGGCCGTTCGCTTTCTCCCCTTTTCCCCCCCCCGGTCCCCCCCCCGGCCCGGGAAGGCGCAAGCTCAGCCGGGACGAGTTACCGGAAAACTCTTTGGGAAGGGCGTTTTCCCAGCACCCTTCTCCGGAGGGACGGTGACCCACGGGGGTCCCACCGGTGACAGGGCGGGGGGGTGGGGATGCTCCTGGCTTGCTGGAAACCCGCCGGGGCGCTCAGCACCCTCCCAAAAAGTTAAGGAAGGGGGGGATGTGGCCCCGTTTCGCTCCCCCCCACCCCCCAGTTGCGGATCCCGGTGCCGGCCCCGGTGCTGGCACGGGCGGCCGACAGCTGCGGGGTGGCAGCTCGCCCTGTGCCGCCGTGACTCAGCGCCGGGGGGCGGGGGGGAATGGTGGTGCAAACCCCCCCACGTGGGTGCATCCCACCCCAGGGTGTGGGGAGGAAGGAGGGGATCTCCCCCCCCCAGGGTTTAAATTAACCCCCCCCCCCCCTCCCCGACCCGCTGCTCCTCTCCCGCAGCTCTTCGCCATCTTCGCCTTCGGCGCCTGCGGCTCCTTCGGCGGCGAGACGGGGGCCACGGTGAAATGCGGCGGCGACACCAAAGAGATGAGCGCCATTTCCGTCCAGTTCGGGTACCCCTTCAGGTGAGGGGGCTCCGAGCCCGGACACCCCCCCCCCCCCAAACCCTTCCCCCCCCCGGGAACCTACCCAGCCCCACGGCGAGCAGGTGGGGTGCTGGCTCGGGGTGAAACCTCGTCCCCGGTGCCAGCACCCGCAGCCATGTCCCCGTGTCCGCCTGGGGACTCCCTGCACCCCCGGGGTATCCCCCGGCTCCGGTTCCGGATGCCATCGGGGGGCGGGGGGGGATCCTCGTTAATCAGGGAAGACCAGGGGGATCCTCGTTAATCAGGGAAGGCGAGGATGGAGCCAGGCCAGCCATGAGCCCCGGTTTTAACCCCCTCCCTGGGCCACCATCCCCATGTCAGGGCACCGGACCACGGCAAAGCGTCCATATTCCGACCCGGCAGCGGGTCCGTGCCCCCCATCCCATGGAGGGGGCACCACCCCAGCGTGGTTAATTCAGGCTGGCAGAGCCTCTCCCCGCAGTCCCCCTCCGTTCCCGGGCCACCCGCCATCCCCCTTCCCGCTCTCCCAGGTTATACCAGATCCCCTTCGAGATGCCGGATTGCGCGGGGGAGTCGGAGACCCGCACCCTGCACCTCGTCGGCGATTTCTCCGCTCCCGCCGAATTTTTCGTGACCCTGGGGGTCTTCTCCTTCCTCTACACCATGGCAGCTCTGGTGCTTTACCTCCGCTTTCATTCCCTCTACGGCGAAAATAAGAAGCTCCCCATCGCGGTAAGGGGGCTGCATCCCTTTTTGGGAGGGCGGGGGGGGACACGACGACGACACGGGATTGATCCTGCCTCGCTGCGTGCCGGCGCTGAGCCCGCTGTCGCCATCCCGGCAGGATTTCTGCGTCACCGTCTGCTTCACCTTCTTCTGGCTGGTGGCGGCGGCGGCGTGGGGCAAGGGGCTGACGGACGTGAAGGCGGCCACGCGGCCCGCCAGCCTCATCGCCGCCATGGGGGTCTGCCAGGAGGAGGAGGTGGTCTGCGCCGCCGGCACCACGCCGGCCATGGGGCTGGCCAACATCTCCGTGGTGAGAGCCCGGCGCGCGTCCCGACGCACACGCCTGGTGCGGGCGCACACGCGTGCACCAATGCCCCCCTACAGCCACGCACGCGGGGGCGCATCCGTGTGTTTATTTGCCTGCGGTGGGTGGGCGGGTGGGTGGGGGGAGATTTATGGTGCTTCAAGCGGAGCTCAGCGGCTCCCGGCCCTTGCGGGGGGGGCACACGCGTGTGCACCCAACGCGCACGCCATGTGGATGCCCCCACGTGCTAGCCGAACCCGGGCGCGTGAATGCCCAGCCCAGCGCACGCGCGTCCACGGGAGAACGCGCCCCCGCCCGCGAACGCACCGCGCACGCAGGTGTGCCCACGCGTGCACGCTCGCACCCGCCTGCCCTCACGGGCGCACGCGCCTGCCGGGTTCCCCAGCTCGGACAGGGAGAGGGACGGCGGACACGTGTGCCCACACGCGCTGCTGGCTCCACGCTGGGCCCACGGGACGTGGGGACCCATCCTGCACCCCCATGAGACACCCCCCCAGCCCACCCATAGGGGACCCCCACGCCGGGATGGGCGGTGGCGATGCAGCCCCTGACATGGGCATGGGGGTTACACGGGGCGCAGGGGGTGCAGGAGGTGCGTGGGGTGCACGAAGCGCGTAGGGTGCACGGGGCGCACATGGAATGCATGGGGTGCAGGGGGGGCACAGACTGCACGGGGCGCATGGGGTGCACGGGGCACACGAGGTGTAAGGGGTGCATGGGGTGCACGAATGAAGTGCATGGGGTGCACGGGGCACGTGGGACACATGGGGTGCATGAATGAAGCGCATGGGGTGCCCAGATGACAGGGGGCGCGTGGGGTGCACAGGATACACGGGGCGTGTGGGGTACACGGGGTGCCCGGGGCAGAGGGGATACAAGGGGTGCATGGGGTTCACGGGGCACGTGGGGCGCGTGGGACACATAGGGTGCGTGGGTGTGGGGGTTGCATGGGGCGCACGTGTTGCAGGGGGCGCACAGGATACGTGAGGCGCGTGGGGTGCACGGGGTGCGGGGGGCGCGTGGGTTGCACGAGGCACACGGGATACATGAGGTGCATGGGGTGCACGGCTTGCATGGGGCACACGGGATATACAAGGTGCATGAGGCGCATGGGGTGCACAGGGCTCATTGGGATACACGGGTCACATGGGATGCAGGGCGTGCACGGGCTTCATGGGGTGCTTGAGGTCCGTGGGGTGCATGGGTTGCACAGGGCACACGGGATACATGGGGCCCACGGGTGCGTGGGGTTGCATGGGGTGTAGCAGGCGCATGGCGTGCACGGAGTGCATGGGGTGCATGGGATGCACAGCTGCATGGGGTGTGTGGGGCGTGTAAGGGTGCACAGGGCTCGTGGGATACATGGGTCGCACGGGATACGTGGGGTGCGTGGGGTGCACATGTTGCATGGGGTGCATGGATTGCGCGGGGCACACGGGATACCTGGGGCCCATGGGTGCGTGGGGCACACAGGGCGCATGGGGTGCGTAAGGCGCGTTGGGTGAATGGGGTGCATGGGGCGCAGAAGGTTCATGGTGTGCACGGGGTGCATGGGATACGTGGGATGCAGAATTGCACGGGGTGCACGGGGCGTATGGGGTGCGTGGGGTGCATAAGGAGCATTGGGTACACAGGGCTCGTGGGATACATGGGTCGCACGGGATACATGGGGTGCACAGGGTTCATGGGGTGCCTGAGGTGCATGGGATATATGGGGCGCATGGGGTGCACAGGGCTCATGGGATACATGGGGCGCATGGGATGCATGGGGTGCTGGGGTGCGTGGGGTGCAGGGGGTGCACAGGTTGCATGGGATGCACAAATTGCATGAGATACCTGAGGTGCATGGGGTGCCTGAGGTGCAAGGGGTGCGTGGGCGGCACGGGATACGTGGGGTGCAGGGGTTGCAGGGAGCGCCTGGGGTTCATGGGGTGCTTGAGATTCATGGGGTGCCTGAGGTGCACGGAGTGCATGGATCACATGGGGCACACGGGATGTATGGGGTGCACAGGGCTCATGGGATAAATGGGTCGCATGGGATGCCTGGGGTGCGAGGGTGCGTGGGGTGCAGGGGATGCACAGGTTGCATGAGATACTTGAGGTGCGTGGGGTACACAGGTTGCATGGGGTGCATGGATTGCACGGGGCACACGGGATACCTGGGGCCCATGGGTGTGTGGGGCACACAGGGTGCATGGGGTGCGTAAGGCGCGTTGGGTGAATGGGGTGCATGGGGTGCAGAAAGTGCACGGGGTGCATGGGATACATGGGATGCACATGGGATACTTGAGGTGCGTGGGGCGCGCGGGTTGCGTGGGATGCACAAATTGCACGCGATACCTGAGGCGCGTGGGCGCCCAGGGCGCGTGGGGTGCAAGGGGTGCGTGGGGGGCACGGGATACGTGGGGTGCAGGGGTTGCAGGGAGCGTGTGGGGTTCATGGGGTGCTTGAGATTCATGGGGTGCCTGAGGTGCACGGAGTGCATGGATCGCATGGGGCACACGGGATACATGGGGTGCACGGGGCTCATGGGACACCTGGGGCCCATGGGTGCGTGGGGCACACAGGGTGCATGGGGTGCGTAAGGCGCGTTGGGTGAATGGGGTGCACGGGGTGCAGAAGGTGCATGGGGCGCATGGGGCACGTGCACGGGGTGCAGAAGGTGCGTGGGGTGCACGGGATGCACAAATTGCACGCGATACCTGAGGCGCGTGGGCGCACAGGGCGCGTGGGGTGCAAGGGGTGCGTGGGTGGCACGGGATACATGGGGTGCAGGGGTTGCAGGGAGCGCCTGGGGTTCATGGGGTGCTTGAGATTCATGGGGTGCCTGAGGTGCACGGAGTGCATGGATCGCATGGGGCACACGGGATATATGGGGTGCACGGGGCTCATGGGATAAATGGGTCGCATGGGATGCCTGGGGTGCGAGGGTGCATGGGGTGCAGGGGATGCACAGGTTGCATGAGATACTTGAGGTGCGTGGGGCACACGGGTGCATGGGGTGCGTAAGGCGCGTTGGGTGAATGGGGTGCATGGGGTGCAGAAAGTGCACGGGGTGCATGGGATACATGGGATGCACATGGGATACTTGAGGTGCGTGGGGCGCGCGGGTTGTGTGGGATGCACAAATTGCACGCGATACCTGAGGCGCGTGGGCGCACAGGGCGCGTGGGGTGCAAGGGGTGCGTGGGTGGCACGGGATACATGGGGTGCAGGGGTTGCAGGGAGCGCCTGGGGTTCATGGGGTGCTTGAGATTCATGGGGTGCCTGAGGTGCACGGAGTGCATGGATCGCATGGGGCACACGGGATACATGGGGTGCACAGGGCTCATGGGACACCTGGGGCCCATGGGTGCGTGGGGCACACAGGGTGCATGGGGTGCGTAAGGCGCGTTGGGTGAATGGGGTGCACGGGGTGCAGAAGGTTCATGGGGCGCATGGGGCACGTGCACGGGGTGCAGAAGGTGCGTGGGGCGCACGGGTTGCGTGGGATGCCCAAATTGCACGCGATACCTGAGGCCCGCGGGCGCGCAGGGCGCGTGGGGTGCAAGGGGTGTGTGGGGGGCAGCGGGATACGCGGGGCGCGGGGGTCGCAGGGAGCGCCCTGGGGTTCACGGGGCGCCGGAGGTGCGCGGATCGCGTGGGGCACGCGGGGATACGGGGGGTGCCCCGGGGGGTGTCTGGGGCGCACCGGGGGCGCGGGGGACACGGGGAGCACCCGGGGGGCGGTGGGGGGCGCACGGTACCCCCCGCGCCGGGAAGGGGGGGCGGAGACGGGGGGGGGGGGGGGGGTATCCCGCCCAACTTTTTCCTCTCCCCCCTCTTCCTCCCCTTCCCCCCCCCACCCCCCCCGGCCCCCCCCCCCGCTCCCTTCCCCAGCTCTTCGGCTTCATCAACTTTCTGCTGTGGGCCGGGAACTGCTGGTTCGTGCTGAAGGAGACGCCGTGGCAGGCGCAGGCTGCGCCCCGCGACAGCGCCGCCGAGCAGGGGGCCATCGACAAGCAGTAGCCACCCCGGGGGGGGGGGGGGGGGTCCCGTCCCCCCCCCACACCACTCACCCCCACCCCACCCCCGTCCCCCCCGCCCCGTCCCCCGGCACCTCGCGCCGGCCGCCAGCCCGGGGACGGGGGTTGGAGCCGCGGGGGGGGGGGGGGTATGGATGCTATGGGGGGTGGGGGGGGGCGCTGGAGGTGTAACCCCCGGGTGGACACGTCTGTGGGGGGGGGCGGGGGGAGAGCGTATAAAAGTCCTGGGTACCGGCTCTATATAGGGGTGCTGCGGCCCCTGGTGTCTGGCTCTGTATCGGGGGCGTATACAACTCCTGGGTGCCCCGCTCTGCGTAAGGAGCTTTATATAGGGGGTATATACCACGCCTGGGTGTCCTGCTCCACATAAGGAGCTTTATATAGGGGGTATATACCACGCCTGGGTGTCCTGCTCCTTATAAGGAGCTTTATATAGGGGGCATATACGACACCTGGGGGTCCTGACAACTCCTGGGTGCCCTACTCAGTGTATAAGAGCTTTATATAGAGGGTACATACCACACCTGGGTGTCCTGCTCTGTATAAGGAGCTTTATATAGGGGGTACATACCACGCCTGAGTGTCCCGCTCCTTATAAGGAGCTTTATATAGGGGGCATATACGACACCTGGGGGTCCTGACAACTCCTGGGTGCCCTACTCAGTGTAAAGAGCTTTATATAGGGGGTATATACAACTCCTGGGTGTCCTGCTCCATATAAAGAGCTTTATATAGGGGTATACACAGTGCCTGCGTGTCCTGCTACATGTAAAGAGCTTTATGTAGGGGGCATATACAACGCCTGGGTGTCCTGCTCTATATAAGGAGCTTTATATAGGGGCATATACAACTTCTGGGGGTCCTGCTCCGTATAAAGAGCTCTATATAGGGGGCATATACCACGCCTGGGTGTCCTGCTCTGTATAAGGAGCTCTATATAGGGGGCATATACAACTGCTGGGTGTCCTGCTCCATGTAAAGAGCTTTATATAGGGGGTATATGCAACGCCTGGGTACCCTGGTCTGTATAAGGAGCTTTATATAGGGGGCATATACGACACCTGGGGGTCCTGACAACTCCTGGGTGCCCTACTCAGTGTATAAGAGCTTTATATAGAGGGTACATACCACACCTGGGTGTCCTGCTCTGTATAAGGAGCTTTATATAGGGGGTACATACCACGCCTGAGTGTCCCGCTCCTTATAAGGAGCTTTATATAGGGGGCATATACGACACCTGGGGGTCCTGACAACTCCTGGGTGCCCTACTCAGTGTAAAGAGCTTTATATAGGGGGTATATACAACTCCTGGGTGTCCCGCTCCATATAAGGAGGTTTATATAGGGGGCATATACACCTCCTGGGTGTCCTGCTCCGTATAAAGAGCTTTATATAGGGGTATACACAATGCCTGCATGTCCTGCTACATGTAAAGAGCTTTATGTAGGGGGCATATACAACGCCTGGGTGTCCTGCTCTATATAAGGAGCTTTATATAGGGGGCATATACCACGCCTGGGTGTCCTGCTCTATATAAGGAGCTTTATATAGGGGCATATACAACTTCTGGGGGTCCTGCTCCGTATAAAGAGCTCTATATAGGGGGCATATACCACGCCTGGGTGTCCTGCTCTGTATAAGGAGCTCTATACAGGGGGCATATACAACTGCTGGGTGTCCTGCTCCATGTAAAGAGCTTTATATAGGGGGTATATGCAACGCCTGGGTACCCTGGTCTGTATAAGGAGCTTTATATAGGGGTATATACAACTCCTGGGTGTCCTGCTCTGTATAAAGAGCTTTATATAGGGGTATACACAATGCCTGCGTGTCCTGCTACATGTAAAGAACTTTATATAGGGGGCATATACAACACCTGGGTGTCCTGCTCTATATAAGGAGCTTTATATAGGGGCATATACATCTTCTGGGGGTCCTGCTCCATGTAAAGAGCTTTATATAGGGGGCATATGCAACGCCTGGGTACCCTGGTCCGTATAAGGAGCTTTATATAGGGGTATATACAACTCCTGGGTGTCCTGCTCCATATAAGGAGCTTTATATAGGGGTATATACAACTTCTGGGTGCCCTGCTCTGTATAAGGGTACAGCTCTATACCGGGGCTGTATATGACCCTGGGTGCCCAGCTGTATACAGGGATACCTGCCGATGCGGAGGGGCTCTATATAACGCCCGGGCACCCTGCTCTCTATAGGGGTAACCCCCAGGCACCCTGCCCCATATAGGGCACAGATAACCCCCCCGCTGATCAGCTCTATAGAGGGGTATATAGCACCCGGGTGTCCGGTTCTGGGTCCACAGTTGGGTCCGGGAAGTGCATATGACCCCCAGGGCCCCAGGCCCATATAGGGCTATATGTAACGCCTGGGAGTCCAGTGCTGTATAGGGGTAACCCTGGGGCCCCAGCCCCATAGAGGGGGTATATATAGCCCCCGGGACCCCAGCCCTGTATAGGGGTCTATGGACCCCCCCTGGTACCCAGCCCCATGTATGGGGCTGTATACGCCCTGTATATGGACCCAGTCTCATATAGGGGTGTCTGGAGCCCTGGGTCCCCAGCCCCATATAGGGAGTATAGGGACCCCCTTGGCCCCATATAGAGGTATATGGACCCTCTGGCCCCATAGAGGGGTATATGGACCCCCCCCAACCAACTCCCAGCCCAGTATAGGGGGTATATGGACCCTCTTGACCCCATATAGGTGTATATGGACCCCCCAAACCAACCCCCAGCCCCGTATAGGGAGTATATGGACCCCCTTGACCCCATACAGGGGTATATGGACACCTCAACCAATCCCCAGTCCCGTATAGGAAATATATGGACCCCCTGGCCCCATATAGCAGTATATGGACCCCCATCCCCATATAGGGGGTATATGGACCCCCATCCCCATATAGGGGGTATATGGACACCCTGGCCCCATACAGCAGTATATGGACCCTCATCCCCATATAGCGGGTATATGGACCCCCTTGGCCCCATATAGAGGTATATGGACCCTCGGGTCCCCAGCCCCATAGAGGGGTATATGGACCTCCGGGACCCCAGCCCTGTGTAGGGGTATATGGACCCCTAGCCCTGTATACAGGTATATGGACCCCCCCAGCCTCGTATAGGGGATATATGGACCCCCCCCAGCCCCATAGAAGGACCCAGCCCCTATATGGATCCCCGGGTCCCCCAGCCCCGTGTAGGGGTACAGGGACCCTCCCGGCCCCATATAAGGGGTATATGGACCCCCCCAGCCCCGTATAAGGGTAGAAGGGACCCCCTGGCACCCCAACCCCTATAGGGCTATATGGCCCCCCGGGCCCCCTATAGCGGTATATGAACCCCCGGCCCCGCACATCCCCGGGAGAGTGGGGGGGACGGGTGTCCTGGGAGGGGGGGGGCGGATGTCCCGGTGCGGTGCATCCCGGGGCGGGGCGGGGGGGGGGGAGGTCGGGTGTCCCGGTGCGGTGCCGTGCGGGACATCTCCCGGGGGGGGGGGTGGTGTCCCGGTGCAGGGCATCCCGGGGCCGGGGGGGCGGTGTTCGGATGTCCGGGGCGGGGGTTGTGCGGGGCATCCCCTGGGGCGGGGGGGGGCGGGGGGGGGTCGGGTGTCGCGGTGCGGTGCGGGGCATCCCCGGTGCGGGGCGGGCCGGGGGGGGGGTGTCTCGGTGCGGGGCATCCCCGGGGTGGGGGGGGGGTGTCGGGTGTCCCGGGGCGGGGGAGGGGGGGGGTCGGGTGCCCCGGTGAGGGGCGGTGCGGGGCATCCCCGGCGGGGCGTGGGTGTGTGTGTGTGTGTGTGTCTCGGTGCGGGGCATCCCCGGGGGGGGGGGTCGGATGTCCGGGTGCGGGGCATCCCCGGGGCGGAGGGTGGCGGGGGGTGTCTCGGTGCGGGGCATCCCCGGGGGGGGGGGCGGGGGGGGTTGTCCCGGGGGCGGTGGTGGTGGTGGGGGGGGGGGGATGTGTGCGGGGCATCCCCCGGGGCGGGGCGGGGCGGGGCGGGGCGGGCGGCGGGACTACACCGCCCGTGGTGCCGCGGGGCGGGCGGGGGCGCGCGGCGCATGCGCGGGGGCGCGGGGGCGCGCGGGGCGGGGGCGGCGGCGGCGGCGGCGGCGGCGGCGGCGGCGGGGGGGGCGCGCTCCCGCGGCGGCGGCGGCGGCGGCGATGGCGGCGCGTGGGCGCGCGGCGGCGATGGCGGCGGCGGCGGCGGAGCGGCGGCTGCCCAGCCTGGACGAGTTCGCCGGGCAGAGCTGGAGCGCCTGGGTGGAACGGGCCGGGCCCCCGGCCGAGACGGGTGAGGGGCGGCGGCGGCGGCGGCGGCGGCGGAGCGGCGGGGGCGGGCGGGGGGGCTGCCGCCAACGGGGCCGCGCCCGGTCCTAGCGCCGCCGAGCGGTAGGCGGGCAGCGGGGAGAGGGCGACCGGCAGCGGGAGGTGGGCATCCTGCAGCGAGAAGTGGGCGCATGGGCGGCGGGAGGCGGGCAACCGGCAACGGGAGGTGGGCAGCGGGCATCCCGCACCGGGAAGAGGGCAACCGGCACTGGGAACTGGGCACAGAGCAGTGGGAAGCGGGCAACCGGCACCGGGAACTGGGCATCCAGCAGCGGGGAGAGGGCAAGCGGTAGCGGGAGATGGGCATCCCGCAGCGGGACTTGGGCACTGGGCAGCGGGGAGCGGGCAACTGGCAGCGGGAGCTGGGCAGCGGGCATCCCGCACCGGGAAGCGGGCAAGTGGTACAGGGAACCGGGCAACCAGCACTGGGAGCTGGGCATCTGGCAGCGGGCATCGGCAAGGGGGCAGCGGGCATCCTGCACCGGGAACCGGGCAACTGGCACCGGGAGCTGGGCAGCGGGCACCCAGCACCGGGAACTGGGCACTGGGCAGCGGGAACTGGGCAACCGGCACAAGGAACTGGGCATCTGGAAGCAGGAGATAGGCACTGGGCAGGCAGTGAGGAGTGGGCAACTGGCAGCGGGAGATGGGCATCCTGCACCGGGAACTCGGCATCCAGCAGCGGGCACTGGGAGCTGGGCAGCGGGCACCCAGCACCGGGAACTGGGCAACCGGCACCGGGAACTGGGCATCTGTCAGTGGGAGCTGGGCACTGGGCAGTGGGAACCGGGCACTGAGCAGCAGGGAGTGGGCAACCGGCAGTGGGAGGTGGGCATCCAGCAGCGATCACCCTGCACTGGGAACCAAGCAACCGGCACCGGGAGCTGGGCAGCGGGCTTCCTGCACTGGGAACCGGGCAACCAGCACTGGGAGCTGGGCAGGGGGCACCCAGCACCGGGAACTGGGCAACCAGCATTGGGAGCTGGGCAGCGGGCACCCGGCACCGGGAACTGGGCATCTGGCAGCGGGAATTGGGCAGTGGGCAGCGGGAACCGGGCAACCGGCACTGGGAGCTGGGCACCTGGAAGCAGGAGCTTCCTGGGCGCTGGGCAGCGGGAACTGGGCAACTGGCACTGGGAACTGGGCATCCGGCAGCAGGCACCCTGCACCAGGAACCGGGCAACTGGCACTGGGAGCTGGGCATCCGGCAGCGGGTACCAGGAAGTGGGCAGCGGGCATCCTGCACCGGGAACCAGGCAACCGGCACCAGGAACTGGGCACTGGGCAGCAGGAACTGGGCAACTGGCATTGGGAACTGGGCATCTGGCAGCAGGAGCTGGACACTGGGCAGCAGGAAGCGGGCAACCGGCACTGGGAGCTGGGCATCCGGATTGGGCAGCGGGAACTGGGCAGTGGGCATCCTGCACCGGGAACCGGGCAACCGGCACTGGGAACTGGGCATCTGGCAGCGGGCAGCCAACAGTGGGAACTGGGAACCGGGCAACCGGCACTGGGAAATGGCCAGCGGGCACCCTGCACCAGGAACTGGGCATCCGGCAGCGGGCACCCGGCACTGGGAACTGGGCATCCAGCAGTGGGCATTGGGCAACCAGCACCGGGGACCGGGCATCTTGCATTGGGCATCTGGCACCAGGAACCCTGCACTGGGAACTGGGCGACTGGCATCAGGAACTGGGCAGCGGGCACCCAGCACTGGGAACTGGGCAGCCTGCACTGGGCACCCGGCACCGGGAACTGGGCATCCCACATCGAGAACCGGGCACCCTGCACCGGGATCCCTGCCCCGGGCACCTGGCACTGGGAACCCCACACCGGCAACCGGGCTCCTGGAACTGGGCAGCGGGTGCTCCGCACCGGGCAGCCAGAGCTGGCACCGGGCACCCCAGTCTGGTCACTGCACCCGTTACTGGGAGCCAGTTACTGGGTGCCCCGAGCTGGGTGCCAAATAGCCCCAGGTGCGGTGGGCACTGGGTAGCCCAGACGGGGAACCGGTTGCCACCATTACCCCGGACTGGGCAGAGGGCGCCCGGTGCACGGAGGGCACTGGGTACCCCAGAGCAGGCACTGGGTTGTGGGTACCGGGTGCCCCACGCGGGGAACTGGGCATCGCGTGCTGGGTACCGGGGTACCCTGCACTGGGAACGGGGGTACTGGGAACTGGGCACTGCCCCAGTGGGCTCCGCACGCCGGGACCGGGCACCCCAGGGTGGGCAATGCCCCACCGGTGCCCCGTGTCATGGCTGGATGGGACCGGGCACGACGTGGGTGACCGGCGCGGCTGGATGGGACACGGGCACTGCTGGCGCGGCTGAGCACAGCTGGGCACCCAGTATGGCACAGCTGGCGGGACTGGGCACCCAGTACAGCACAGCCGGATGGGACTGGGTGCCCAGTATGGCACGGCCAGATGGGACTGGGCACCCACTATGGCACAGCTGGTGGGACTGGGCATCCAGTACAGCATGGCTGAATAGGACTGGGTGCCCAGTATGGCACGGCTGGATGGGACTGGGTGCCCAGTACAGCATCCGGATGGGACTGGGCACCCAGTACAGCACAGCTGGATGGGACTGGGTGCCCAGTACAGCATCCGGATGGGACTGGGCACCCAGTATGGCACAGCTGGCGGGACTGGGTGCCCAGTACAGCACGGCCGGATGGGACTGTGTGCCCAGTATGGCACAGCTGGATGGGACTGGGTGCCCAGTATGGCTTCGCCAAACAGGACTGGGCACCCAGAATGGCACTGCTGGATGACACTGGGCACCCAGTATGGCACAGCCAGATGAGACGGGGCACCCAGTACAGCACAGCTGGATGGTACTGGGTGCCCAGTACAGCATCCGGATGGGACTGGGCACCCAGTATGGCACAGCTGGATGGGACTGGGTGCCCAGTATGGCATGACCAGGCAGGGCTGCATATCCAGTATGGCACAGCCAGGCGGGACTGGGCACCCAGTACAGCACGGTTAGGCAGGACTGGGTGCCCAGTACGACATGGCCAGATGGGACTGGGCGCCCAGTATGGCACAGCTGGGTGGGACTGGGTGCCCAGTATGGCATGGCTGGATGGGACTGGGCGCCCAGTATGGCACAGCTGGCCAGGACACTGTCACCGCTGGTCCGGTGGACACCAGTGCAGCCAGCCGGGGCTGGGGCACCCTCCTGGCACGGCCAGCGAGGACACGGGCTGCGGGGCCGGGGACAGATGGGGACCGGGGTGTCCCCGGGGTGTCCCTTGGGTGACGGGGACATCCCGGTGACATCCCCAGCTGTCCCCAGGAGCACCGGTGCCCGCTGGCGGTGGCTGTCGGCAGTGTCCGGCGCGGGGTGGCAGGACGGGGACCTCGGGGACGATGGCACATCGCGGGGACAATCCTGACGGGGTTTTGTGTCCGGCAGGACCGGGGTCGGAGCTGGAGGAGAGCGGGAAGGGCGGCGGCAAGAAGCTGGACGCCATGACCCTGATTAAAGAAGGTGAGTTCCCTGCTTTGGGGAGAAATCCCGGTGTTTGGGGGCCGCGCTTTGGCCTCGCAACCCTGGGGCTGCGGTGCTTCTTTCCCCGGCACCGGGAGCATGTGCCGGTGCCACGCCGGGAGCTGTGCCGTGCCGGGAGCCGTGCTATGCTGGGAGCTGTGCCGGTGCCGCACCGGGAGCTGTGCTATGCCGGGAGCTGTGCCGGTGTCATGCCGGGAGCTGTGCTGTGATGGGAGCTGTGCCGGTGCCGTGCCGGGAGCTGTGCCGCGCCGGGAGCTGTGCCGGTGTCGTGCCGGGAGCTGTGCCAGTGCTGTACCGGGAGCCGTGCCATGCCAGGAGCTGTGCCGTGCCGGGAGCTGTACCAGTGCCGCACCGGGAGCTGTGCTGCACCAGGAGCCGTGCTATACCGGGAGCTATGCCGGTGCCATACTGGGAGCTGTGCTATGCCGGGAGCTGTGCCGTGCCGGGAGCCATGCTATGCTGGGAGCTGTACCGGTGCCGTACCGGGAGCCGTGCTATGCCAGGAGCTGTGCCATGCCGGGAGCCGTGCTATGCCGGGAGCTGTACCAGTGCCGCACCGGGAGTTGTGCTGCACCAGGAGCTGTGCTATGCCGGGAGCTGTGCCGTGCCGGGAGCCATGCTATGCTGGGAGCTGTACCGGTGCCGTACTGGGAGCCGTGCTATGCCAGGAGCTGTGCCAGTGCCACACCAAGAGCCATGCGGTGCTGCACTGGGAGCTGTGCAGTGTGGGAGCCATGCCGGTGCCACACTGGGAGCCATGCGGTGCCAGGAGCCATGCCGGTGCTTTGCCGGGAGCTGTGCGGTGCCAGGAGCTGTGCCGATGCCTTGCTGGGAGCAGTGCTGGGAGCTGTTTGACACCAGCAGCCGTGCCGGTGCCACACGGGGAGCCATGCGGTGCCGGGAGCCGTGTGGTGCTTGGAGCTGTGCCATTGCCACACTGGGAGCCGTGTGGTGCCAGGAGCTGTGCGGTGCCGGGAGCCATGCCAGTGCCTCGCCGGGAGCTGTGCGGTGCCGGGAGCTGTGCGGCACTGGGAGCCGCGACGGTGCCTCACCGGGAGCTGTGAGGTGCTGGGAGCCGTGCCGGTGCCTCACCGGGAGCCATGCGGTGCCAGGAGCCGTGCCGGTGCCTTGCCGGGAGCCGTGCGGTGCCAGGAGCTGTGTGGTGCTGGGAGCTGTGCGGCACCGGGAGCCGTGCCGGTGTCACACCGGGAACCGTGCGGTGCCGGGAGCCGTGCCGGTGCCTCACCAGGAGCCATGCGGTGCCAGGAGCCGTGCCGGTGCCTCGCCGGGAGCCGTGCGGTGCCGCTCACCGGTCTCTCTCCCCGCAGACATGAACATCTTCGGCCACTGCCCGGCGCACGACGAGTTTTACCTGGTGGTCTGCAACCACTGCAGCCAGGTGGTGAAGCCCCAGGCCTTCCAGAAGCACTGCGGTGAGCCGGGGAGGGGGGGCTCCGGCTTCGCTTCCCCCCCCCCCGCCCCCCCTGCCGCCATGGCATCCCCTCCGGCAACCGGTACCGGGGCCTGGGGGGGCTGAGGGTGGCGGGACTTAACGCCAGGCTTTTCCCCCGTTCCGGCATCCCGTTTCATCCCGGCAGAACGCCGCCACGGCCCCCTCAGCAAACTCTACGCCCGCGCCGCCGCCACCCCTCCCAAGTGCCACGTCGCCGTCAACGGGCAAGCGGTGGCCGGCGGGCCCCCCCCCCGCCCCCCCCGGCACGGCCAAAGGGTTGCGGGAGAAACCCCCCGGCGCTCGCGCCCGCGTCCAGCCCCTGCCCGAGCGGCCGGACAAGGACAACCTTTGGTGAGCACCGGGATATGGGCGTCCCTGTCCTTATCCCGTCGCGATGTTGGGGGGGGGGAACCGCGCTGACACCCCCCCCCCCTCCTCAACCCCCCCCCCCCAAAAAAAAACTTCTCTCCCCAGTTTGTTCGTGCCCGTGGTCAACCTGGAGAAGATTCCCAGCATCCCCAAAGCGGACGGGCACGGGATCAAGGTGCCCCCCAAAGCCGTCCCCCCCACCTCCAAGGAACCCTTGGGGAAACCCGCCGCCCCCGCCGTGCCCAAAGAGCCCCCGGTGTCGGCGGCGGGGGGGGGGGATTCGGCCGTGCCCGCCGACGGCCCCGGGTGCAAGCCGGAGAGCGCCCCCGCCCCGGGGGAGAAGGACGCGGGTGCCACCAAGCCGCCCCCCAGGTCCCACAAGAAGCTGGCGCGTGAGTGTTTGCCCCCCCCCCAACTGCCCCCCCGCCGCCACTTTGCTTGCCGGGGTTGGGGGGGGGATTTTGGCAGCGGGGGTGGGTACCGAGGGGGCATCTCCCACCCCCGTGGAAGAGCCGGGCGCTGACGGGGGGCTCCGTTCACCCGGTGGGTTTAGGGAGCGTGAACCCCCCCCCCCATTGCATCTGTGCCCCCCCCTAGATATGGCAGGGTTGAGCCCCCCCATCGCGTCTGTGCCCCCCCCCCAGATATGGCAGGGTTGAACCCCCCCATCACGTGTCCCCCCCTAGATATGGCAGGGTTGAACCCCCCCATCGTGTGTGTGTCCCCCCCTCCCCCCCAAGATGTGGCAGGGTTGAACCCCCCCATCACGTTTTCATCCCCCCACCAGATACTTTGAACCCCCCCATCGCGTCCGTGCCCCCCCCCTAGATATGGCAGGGTTGAGCCCCCCCATCACCTTTTCATCCCCCCCCCCGATATGTTGAACCCCCCTCGCCATTGCATCTGTGTCTCCCCCAGATATGGCAGGGTTGGACCCCCCCATCATGTGTGTGTCCCCCCCCCAAGATGTGGCAGGGTTGAACACCCCCGTCGCGTGTGTGCCCCCCCCAGATGTGGCAGGGTTGAACCCCCCCATTGCATGTTGTCGTCCCCCCCCCAGATGTGGCAGTCGGGCGGGCGCTCGCGGGTGACACTGGGCGATGCCATTAGCAGGAGGGTGAAATGGGGGGGGGAGGGGGGGGCAGAAGGCAGTGACCCCCCCCCCGCCCCCGTAGAGGATGGCTGGCTCTTGGGGCTGTTGTGTGTGTCCCCCCCCGAGAGTGGGGGTGCTGCGGCATCTCGCTCCGAGGAAGGGGGGGGTGGGGGGGGGGGTCTCCACCTCCAGCCCTGGCCGGGGTGGGCTGGGGTGACCCCCCCAGAGCTCCCCCCCCCCTCACCCCCCCACCCACACCAAGAGAAACCTCAAGGTGGGCAGGACGCGGTGGGTGTGTGTGTGTGGGTGGGTGGGTGTGTGTGGGGGGGCAAAACCCTCGCTCCCATTTTCTCCAACCCATCAGGGACCCCCCCCGGACCCCCCCCCCCGATCCACCCAGCCATCCCTCTGCCTTTCTCCCCCCCCCCGCAGGCAAGGAGTGCGACCTGAACCGGCAGTGCGGGGTGCTCAACCCCGACACCAACAAGATCTGCACCCGCTTGCTCACCTGCAAGGTAGCGGGGTGACGGTGTCGGGGGGGGGGATGACACCTATAACCCCCCCCCCCATCACGTTTTTTCTTGACACCCCCCCCCTCCTTTTCCGCCGTCGCCCAGATCCACTCGGTTCACCAGCGCCGCGAGGTGCAGGGTCGGGCCAAGGACTTCGACGTGCTGGTGGCCGAGCTAAAGGCCAGCACCCGCAAGGGCGACCCCCCCGCCAAGGAGAGGAGCCCCCCCGCCAAGGACCCGCTGCCTGCCCCCCCCCCCCACCCAGCAGGACCCCTCTTCGCTGCCGTTGCCCCCCGCCACCACCACCACCGCCACCCCCACCACCGCCGCCGCCGCCGCCGCCGCCCCCCCCCGGCACTTCTCCCTGCCGAGCCAAGCCCCCCCCCCACTCCCACTGCCCGCTCCCCAGGTGAGGATCCGGGTGTTGGGGGGGGGGGGGGTGTGTGTGTGTGTGACACCCCCGTATTGTGCACCCCAAAAATATCATTTCCCCCCCCCCCAATTCTGGTACAGGGCCCGGCTTTCCTCCGAGAGCGACGCCGAGGATACCCCGTCCGCCTCCGGGGAGGGGGGGGCCACGGGGGTGTTCCCCTTCCCCCTGCCCAAAGCCGGGGGGGGCAGCCGGGTGTCGAGCGAGGAGAGCGAGGAGGAGGGGGGCGAGGAGCCCCCCCGCCCCCCCACCCGCCCGCCGCGGCCCCAGGCGGTGAGTGAAGGGACCCCCGGGGGGGGGGGGTGTGGGTGGGTTGGGGGGGGGTCACACACACCCCCCCCCCCCCTTTTTCTCCCGCCGTCAGCCCGGTTGGCTGCGCCCCACGGCGGGTGGGATGCGCTGGGGGGTGGGGGGGGACGGGATTTGAGGGGGGGCCATTGTCATTATATATGTGTGTGTCCGTGTCCCCCCCCCCGCACCCCCCCCCCCCCCGGTCAGTTCTGCACCTTCGGGAGCCGCCTGGTCAGCCCGGGCTGTTACGTCTTCAACCGGCGGCTGGACCGATTCTGCTCGGCGCTGGGCTCCATGCTGGAGCGGCACCTCAGCTCCCACATGTGGCGGTGAGGGGGTGGGGGGGGGGGGGTGGGGGGGCGCGGGGGGGGGATGGGGGGGGTGGGATGTGCTGCTGGGTGCCAAGGGGGCAAAGCCAAGCGGCCCCAAAGGGGGAGGGTTTGCCCTCCCCAGGGTCCCAGCGGGCATCCAGGCGGTGTGGCGTAAAAGGGGAGGGGGGGGGCAAGGATGGGAGTGGGGATTTGGGGGGGGGGGGGGGGGGGGGGGGGGCATCTCACCCCTCCACATCTGAACGGGGCCGGGGGGGGGGGGACGTAGAGGGGATGCAGGGATGGGAGCAGGGCTTTGGCGGGGGGGGGCCCGTCTCACCCCTCCCCACCTGAATTTGGGGGGGACGTAGCGGGGATGCAGGGATGGGAGCAGGGCTTTGGGGGGGGGGGGGCCCGTCTCACCCCTCCCCACCTGAATTTGGGGGGGACGTAGCGGGGATGCAGGGGTGGGCGCAGGGCTTTGGCGGGGGGGGGCCTGTCTCATCCCTCCCCACCTGAATTTGGGGGGGGACGTAGCGGGGATGCAGGGATGGGAGCAGGGCTTTGGGGGGGGGGGGCCCGTCTCACCCCTCCCCACCTGAACTGGGAGGGAGGTGGCGGGAGACTGGGATGGGAGGATGGATTTTGGGGTGGGGGGGGAGGGTTGGGGTCCTGTCTCACTCCCTCCCCACCCGAATTGGGAAGGGAAGGGGGGGGGCAAGGATGGGAGCGGGGATTTGGTGGGGGGGGGGGCGAAGGATGGGAGTGGGGATATGGGGGGGGCCTTCTCACCCCTCCCCACCTGAACCGGGTTGGGGGGGGGATGGATGTAGAGGGGATGCAGGGGTGGGCGCAGGGCTTTGAGGGGGGGACACCCATCTCACCCCTCCCCACCTGAATTGGGAAGGGATGGGGGGGGCAAGGATGGGAGTGGGGATATGGGGGGGGGGCATCTCACCCCTCGCCACCTGAACGGGGTGGGGGGGGACATAGAGGGGATGCAGGGGTGGGCGCAGGGCTTTGGCGGGGGGGGCCCGTCTCACCCCTCCCCACCTGAATTTGGGGGGGCCATAGTGGGGATACTGGGATGGGAGCAAGGAATGGGGGGGGGGGGCTGTCTCACCCCTCCCCACCTAAACTGGGAGGGAGGTGGCAGGAGACTGGGATGGGAGTATGGATTTGGGGGGGGGGGGGGGGGTTGGGGTCCTGTCTCACTCCCTCCCCACCCGAATTGGGAAGGGAAGGGGGGGGGCAAGGATGGGAGCGGGAATTTGGGGGGGGGGGGGCCCGTCTCACCCCTCCCCACCTGAACAGGGGGGGGACATATTTGGGATACTGGGACGGGAGCGGGGATTTGGGGGGGGTCCTCTCTCACCCCTCCCCACCTCAATTCAGGGGGGACGTGGCGGGGGTGCAGGGATGGGCGCAGGGCTTTGCGGGGGGGTCCCATCTCACCCTTCCCCTCCCCTCCCGCAGGAAGATCCCTCCGGCCGCCGAACCCCCTCTGCACCCCCCCCCGCCGCCCCCCAGCCCCGCCGCCACCGCCGCCGCCCCCCCTTGCGGCTCCGCCGTCCCGACCCCTTCGCCCCCATCACGGACCTTCTCCTCGGCGGGGGGCCCCCCCGGCACCCGCGAAGGCCGCGTCCCCTACACGGTGGGGGTCCCCCCACGCAGCGGCCGCCTGCAGCCAGCCGGAGTGCGGAGGGGGGGGCAGCCAGTCCATCACCTCCCCCCTGCCCGCCAACACCCCCTCGCCCTCCTTCAGCAAGTTGCCTTCCACCAAGGCCAGCAAATCCTCCCGCGCCCGGGAAGCCGCCGGGGGAACGGAGCCCGATCCCCGCAAACGGAAGCCCCCCCTCGCCGCCGGTGGCCCCCCCTATAAAAGGACCTGTTCGGGAGACGGGGTGAAAAACAAAAACCAGGTTTCGGCTCCCCCCGGCAAGACGAAAGTCACCTCACCGGGATGCCCGGCATCTTCTGCCGCCGCCGCCGCCGTCGTCGTCCTCAACGGCGCGACGCGGGGTGAAACGGCTCGCCCCCCCGGACTGCCGTGCCCCCCCCGCCGTTGGGGGACCCCCGAAGCTCCCCTTTGCACGGACCCGGGGTGCCACCGCCGCCACCCCCCCGGTGTATCTCCGAGGACGAGGTCAAGAAGCGTAAGAACGCGGCCACCTACTGCCGACCCGTCAAACCCAAGACTGTGCCCCCCCTGCCCGGCCCCCCCCCGCCGCCCCCCGGCTCGGCCCCCCCCGACTCGGGGGGTTCCATCCGTAGGAAGAAGCCGGGGACCCCCCTGGGCTTCGAGGAGAAGCGGAGCGCCCTGAAGGTAGGGCTGAGATTGGGGGAGGCTGGGGGGGTCCCTGCTGAGATGGGGGGGTGGCGTCTGGGGGTGGAGAGCGGGAGGTGAGGCAGGAAAAGTGGGGGCCAACACCCCCCCCCCCCCCCCCAGGGCCACCAGCACCCAGAGGAGAAGGTGGGACCCACCTTCTCCCAGGGCTTGGGGCCACTCGTGTGCACCCATGTCCTGAGGGACACCCCGGTGCTGGGTGGGGGGGGGACATGGGGACATCCCGGTCTCATCCCGGGTTGGGAATAGCATGGGGACCCTCTGGGGATGGCCGTGTCCTAGGTGAAGGACACCGTGGGGACACTCTGGGTCCCCTCAGGTAGGGGACATGGGGGGACATCCGCGGTCGTGGGTCCTTGGGTGGTGGGTGCAGTGGGGACCCTCTGGGGACACCGTGGGTGGAGGGCACCATGGAGACCTTCTGGGCCACCCACATCCCAGGTAGGGGACACCATGGGGACCCTGTGGGACACTTTGGCCCCAGGGGAGGGACACCATGGGGACCCCCTGGCCCCAAGTAGGGGACACCATGAGTGACACCGTGGTCTTGGGATGTCCTGGTCATGGGTGGTGGGTGCTGTGGGGACATTCTGGGGACACCTTAACCCTGGAGGGGGGGGACGGACCCTCTGGGGTGGTGGTCATCCATGGTGGGGGACGCTCCCTCTGGGACACCCTGATCCTGCGGTGGGGGGGGGGGGGGGGGGAAGTGGGGACCCTCTGGGGTCGTGGTCATCCCTGGGGGGGGGGACGCTCCCTCTGGGGACACCCTGGCTCTGGGTGGGGGGGGGGTGAGGTGGGGACCCTCTGGGGTCGTGGTCATCCATGGGGGGGACACGCTCCCTCTGGGGACACCCCGATCCCGGGTTTGGGGGTGGGGGGGGAGGTGGGGACCCTCTGGGGTCACGGTGGGGGACGCTCCTCTGGGGACACCTTAACCCTGGGTGGGGAGGGGGTGAGGTGGGGACCCTCTGGGGTGGTGGTCATCCATGGGGGGGGACACGCTCCCTCTGGGACACCCCGATCCCGGGTTGGGGGGGGGGGGAGGTGGGGACCCTCTGGGGTCACGGTGGGGGACGCTCCCTCTGGGGACACCTTAACCCTGGGTGGGGGGGGGTGAGGTGGGGACCCTCTGGGGTCGTAGTCATCCATGGGGGGGGGGACGCTCCCTCTGGGGACACCCCGGCCCTGGGTGGGGGACATCATGGGCTCCTCTAACCGGGGCGGGTGACACAGTGGGTGTGGGGGCTCTGCCACCCCCCCCCCCCCCCCAACCCCGTCCCCAAGGTTTGTCCCCACATCTCACCCACCCCCTCTCCTCTCCCACAGTCCAAAGCCCATTAACGGAGGGGCCACCGGGGCCACCCCCCCGCCCCCCTGCCGGGCACGGGGCGGGGGTGTCTGTGTGTGTCCCCCCCCCCCGCCCCCCGCCGCCTCGGCCGCCACGTCCCCACCAGGAGCCCCCAGCGGAAAAATGCCGAAAAGCTGACGAAGTTGGGGGGGGGGGGGGGTGTGTGGAAGAAAACCACGAACCCCCAAACCTGCCCCCCCCCCCCCCCCGGCCCCCCCCCCCAAGGAACCAAGAAGGAAAAACCCAACCTCCAGCAAAATACCTCAAGACTCTCAGTTCTGTTCTCTTGCTGCTAAACCAGCCCCCGGGAGATGGGGGGGGGGTGGGGGGGTGGGGGGCGGGTGAGGGGGGGGGGTTGGCCTGGGACGGGCCACCACCGGGCCACCACCGGGCCACCACGCCGGCCACCGCCGCCGGGGCCGCGGATATTTATAAGAATTACTATTGCTGGTATTTTTTTTTGGGGTTTCTTTTTTTTTTTTTTTTTTAAAAAAAAAAGAAAAAAGAAAAGAAAAGAAAAAAAAAAAAAGCCAGGTGTTGCAGGTGTGTGTGTGTGTGGGGGGGGTGGTGTTGGGGGGGGGGGGTTGTGTCCTGGGGGGGAGGGGAGGTCCCTGTGGTGGCTGGGGACAGTGGGGTGTCCCCAGGAGCCCTTGGGGGGGGGCACAGGGTGTCCCCAGGGAGGACAGCAGGGACAGGGGACGTCCCCAGGAGCCCCCAAGGGGACTGAGGTGTCCCAGGAGCCCCCCCACGGGGACAGAGGTGTCCCCGGCTCCCCCCACGGGGACGGGGATGGGGGTGTTCCCAGGAGCCCCCGAGGGGACAGGGAAGGGGGTGTCCCCAGGAACCCCCCAACAGGGACTGAGGTGTCCCAGGAGCCCCCCCACGGGGACAGGGATGGGGGTGTCCCCAGGAGCCCCCGAGGGGACAGAGGTGTCCCCGGCTCCCCCCCCGGGGACAGGGAAGGGGGGGTGTCCCCAGGAGCCCCCCAACAGGGACAGAGGTGTCCCAGGAGCCCCCCCACGGGGACAGGGATGGGGGTGTCCCCAGGAGCCCCCAACAGGGACAGAGGTGTCCCAGGAACCCCCCCATGGGGACAGGGAGGGGGGTGTCCCCAGGAGCCCCCCAACAGGGACAGAGGTGTCCCAGGAGCCCCCCCACAGGGACAGGGATGGGGGTGTCCCCAGGAGCCCCCTAACAGGGACTGAGGTGTCCCAGAAGCCCCCCCACGGGGACAGGGATGGGGGTGTCCCCAGAAGCCCCCGAGGGGACAGAGGTGTCCCAGGAGCCCCCCCCATGGGGATGGGGATGGGGGTGTCCCCAGGAGCCCCCCTCCCAGCACAGCCCGATGGGGACAGGGTCGGGTGGGCACACCGGGGGGTGACCAGGGTGACACCCCCCCCCCCCCCTTGCCTAACCCCTTCCCCCCTCCCAGCCCCCCCGTGCACCCCCACCCCAAATGGGGGCCGGGGTGGCAGAAAGGGCCCAGGCTCAGCTCGACCCCTCGTCCCAGGGAGGGTCCCATGGGGTGGTGGCATTGTCCCTGTCCCTGTCCCCAACCTCCCCCCCCCACACACACCCAGCGAGGAGCCCCCATCATGGGGGGGGGGGCCCTTTTAGCACCCCGAAAACGGCTGCGCAGCCACGATGGGGAAACACATTTATTTTGGCCAAGGCATCAGCGGGCAGCTGCCAGCGCGGGGGGGGGACACGGCCCAGGGTTGGGGTGGGGGGGGGGGTAATGCGGGGGACGCAGGTTGGGCTGCGGGGGCGCAGGGCCGGGGGGGTGCGGGGGGGTACCCCCGTTTGGGGTGCTGGAGCCGCCGGGGTCTCGCTCCCTGCGGGGTGGGGGGGCTCTGCTTGAGGCTGTGGGTTGCATGGGGGGGGGCCGGGGGGGGTTGCACCCCGTGGGTCCCCCCAGGAGGTGACATGCCACTCGTGTGTGTCCCCCCCCCCCACGCCGAGCGCTGGCCCGCGGGGGGGGCGCATGCTCCCCGGTGGCACTCATGCTTCGCGATACGCATGCCGGGGAAGGGGGGGAGCAAGGGGGGGGCCAGCGCCATGGGGAGGGGGGCGGCTGTCCTGCCAAAGCAGGACCCCCCCCCACCCAGTGCCGCAGCCTCTGGGTGCCCCCGGTGCTGCCGTCCCTGGGGGGGGCACCCGCTGATCCATCCCGGGCACTGTCACCCGTGGTCCTGCAGTGCCCCACCCCCCCCCCCGCCCCCCCCAGCTCTGTGGCCACACTGTCCCCACGGGAGCCCCATTGTCCCTGGCGGTCCCACAGTGGCAGTGACCTTGGCGGCAGCGATGCTGGGGTGGGGGGATGGCGTGTGTCCCCCTCCCCAAGCTGGGGACACGGCGGTGGGGGTCCAGGCTGCCCCCCCCCCCCGCAGTGCATCCATCGGGGTCTGGTCCCAGCGGTGGTGGGGACGGGGTGTCCCTGGGGACTGTCCCCACGATGTCCCCCCCCCTCCTTATTCCACAAGGGGGGGGGTTGGAGAAGCTCAGGGCCAGGTCCCAGCGGCGGGGGGGATGGGGTGTCCCTGGAGACTGTCGCCGCAATGTCCCCCCCCCACATTACACCACGATGGGGGTGTCGGCGAAGATCAGGGCCAGGTCCCAGCGGTGGTGGGGACCGGGTGTCCCTGGGGACAGTCCCCACGATGTCCCCCCCACCTCCTTATTCCACAAGGGGGGTGTCGGGGAAGCTCAGGGCCAGGTCCCAGCGGTGGGGGGGACAGGACGTCCCTGGGGACCGTCCCCACAATGTCCCCCTCCCCTTACGCCACGATGGCGGGGGGGGTCAGAGAAGATCAGGGCCAGGTCCCAGCGGCGGTGGGGACGGGGTGTCCCTGGGGACAGTCCCCACGATGTCCTCCCCGGCTTTACACCACGATGGGGGTGTCGGAGAAGACAGAGCTGACCGAGTCCGGATCCGACACCTTCCTCTGCGCCTTGGGGCCGTGCCGGGGGGGCGGCTGGGGGGTCCCCTCTACTTTAAACCTGCCGTTCTGCCCGGGACCGGTGGCGGAAGCCGAATGGGATCGACAAGGTTCCCCGGGGACGCCGGCGGCGTGGTTGGGGGTGGCGCTGAGGACGGAGGAGTTGATGCTGTCGTCGCGGGGAGCCGGCGGCTTCTCGGCGCCGCGGCAGCAGCAGCAGCGGCAGGGGGTGAGGTACAGGTAGATGAGGACCAGCACCACGCTGAGGATGCAGCCCACCAGCGTGGTGTAGGCGGTGTTGAGGGTGTCGTGGGGACCGTGCAGGGTGAAGTTGTGCACCAGCAGCTCCACGTAAAGGGTCTCGTTGAGGAGGGGACCCGCCACCCAACAGGCGTAGGTGCCGGCGTCCTCGGGGCGCAGCGCCCGCAGCTGCAGGCTGCCGTTGGCCAGGAGAGCGGCGCTGCCGTTCCCCCCTTCTTCCAGCACCCGCTCGCCTCCCGGCGTCACCCAGTGCCGGCTACGCACCCCCCGCAACCGGGTGTCGCAGCTGAGGGTGACGGTGTCACCCAGGTGGCCTTCCAGCACCGCTTCTCGCGCCTCGCTGCAGTTGAGGGGTTGCCGGCCGGCCAGGGCGAGGATGCCGACGGGCGCCTGGGCGGCGGGCAGCAGGCACCGTAATTCCTCCTGGAAATCCATCACGGCGCTCAACCGGCGGCGGCGGCCGCGGGCCACCAGCTGGAAGAGGGGGCAGTCGCAGGCCAAGGGGTTGCCGTGCAGGTAGAGGCGGTCGCGCAGCCAGGCGGGCAGGGCCTGCAGCTCGCCCACGGGCAAGCTGCGGAGGCGGTTGGCCGAGAGGTCGAGGAGGGCGAGCTGGGGCAAGCGGCTGCCGTCCCGCAGCAGCTCCAGCGGGAAGCGGGCGATGCGGTTCTGGCCCAGGTAGAGCTTGCGGAGGCGGGCGAGGTTCTCGAAAGCGGTGCGGTCCACGGAGGAGATCTCGTTGTTGTAGAGCAGGAGGACCTCCAGCTCGGCCAGGTCGCTGAAGAGGTTCTCCTCCAGCGCCCGCAGGCGGTTGGAGGAAAGGTCCAGGTGCCGGAGGTGGGGGACGTGGGCGAAGGCTTCGGTGGAGACGAAGGAGAGCCCGTTGTGGCTGAGGAGCAAGGCGTGGAGGTGGGCCAGGCGCCCCGGCGCCCAGTCGGCGCGCAGGCGGGTGACGTTGTTGTGGCTGAGGTCCAGGACGGCGGTGAAGCGGGGCAGAGGGGCCGGCACGGCGCTCAGCACCGCCTGCGAGCAGCTCAGGATGTTGGAGGCGCAGACGCAGCGCGGGGGGCAGCTGGCGCCCGCCGCTCCCCAGGGGGACAGCAGCGCCAGCAGCAGCCACGCCAGCGCCACCCCAACGCCCTCCATGGCCGCCCCCTGCCCCGCGGCGTCGCGCGGGCGCTGGGGACGGGGCAGCGGCGTGGCCACGACCCCCAGCCCGCCGTGCAGGGGGGTGGCTTAGTCTGGGTGGCTTTGGTCACCCGGTGTGGCAGAGTGGGGTGGCTTTGTCACGCCGGTGTCACAGCACGTGCCAGGGTAGGACAGAGTGGCTTTGGCCACCCGGCGTCACGGCATGCACCGGGCTAGCTGCTCGTCTGGTGTCACACAGCTGGGTGGCTTTGTCACCCGGTGTCACAGCGTGTGGCAGCCTAGCTGCTCGCCCGGTGTCACGGCACAGAGCGGCTTTGGCCACTCGGTGTCACGGCACGCACAGGGCTAGCTGCTCACCCAGTGTCACGGCACAGGGTGGCTTTGTCACTTGGGTGTCCCAGGACGTGCTATGGGGTGGCTTTGGCCACCCGGTGTCACGGCATGCACCGGGCTAGCTGCTCGCCTGGTGTCACAGAGCAGGGTGGCTTGGTCACCTGATTTTGCAGTGGGGTGGCTTCGGTCACCCGGTGTCACAGCATGTGGCAGGCTAGCTGCTTGCCTGGTGTCACAGCACAGAGTGGCTTGGTCACCCGGTGTCACAGCACAGGGTGGCTTTGTAAATCAGGTGTCCCAGGACGTGCTATGGGGTGGCTTTGGCCACCCAGTGTCATGGCTAGCTGCTCGCCTGGTGTCACCGTATGGGGTGGCTTTGGTCACCCGGTGTCACGGTGTGCACCAGGCTTGCTGCTCACTGGTGTCACAGTTAGGAGTGGCTTTGGTCACCCAGCGTCACAGCATGTACCAGGCTTGCCACTCACTCGGTATCACAGCGTGGGGTGGCGTTGTCACCCAGTGTGACAGCAGATGCTACGGGGTGGCTTTGATCACCCGGCCTTAACAGCGCGCACCGAGCTCGCTGCTCACCCAGTGCCACAGCGCGGGGGTGGCTTTGGTCACCCAGTGTCAACAGCGAGCACCACGGAGGGACTTCGGTCACCGGGTGTCACAGCGCGGGGTGGCTCCGTCACCCAATGTCACAGCATGCGCCACGGGGTGGCTTTGGCCACCCGGTGTCACCCAGCTCGCTGCCTGCCTCTGGCGCCACGCCGAGAGGTGGCTTTGGCCACCCAGTGTCCCAGCGCGGGGTGGCTTTGGCCACCGGCTGTCACAGCGCGGAGTGGCTTTGGCCACCCAGTGTCCCAGCGTGGGGTGGCTTTGGCCACCGGCTGTCACAGCGCGCAGCGGGCTCGCTCCTCACCCGCTGTCGCGGCGCAGGGTGGCTTTGTCACCCGCTGTGGCGGCTGCCGG
Source organism: Chroicocephalus ridibundus (assembly GCF_963924245.1). Taxonomy (NCBI): domain Eukaryota; kingdom Metazoa; phylum Chordata; class Aves; order Charadriiformes; family Laridae; genus Chroicocephalus; species Chroicocephalus ridibundus. The sequence continues at coordinate 1,928,544 of NC_086303.1, forward strand.
TGGGTCGCTGCCCACCCGGGTGACGGCCCTCCCGGGGGGCTCCCCCCGCCGCAGCCCCGCTCCCCCCGCGCTGCGCAGGCGGCCCGGGCCCCCCCGGTCCCCCCCGGTTCCCCCCGGTTCCCCGCGGCCCCCCCGGTCCCGGCCCCGCTGCGGACGGGGCCCGCGGGAGGATGCTCCAAACCAACCCGCCCCCCCCGCCGCCGCCGCTTCCCGGGGCGTTACCGGGGCCTGGTACCGGGGTCGGTGCGGAGGAAGGCGGACCGGGGAGGCCGAGCGGGGCCGAACCGAGCCGAACCGGGCCGAACAGAGCCGAACGGAGCCGAGAGGGGCCGAGCGAGGCCGAAGGGAGCCGAGCGGGGCCGGGCCGAACCGAGCCGAGACGAGCGGGCTCGAACGGAGCGGAGCCGAGTCGGGCCGGGCCGAGCCGAAGGGAGCCGAGCGGAGCCGAATCTATCCGAGCGGAGCCGAACCGAGCCGAGAGCAGCCGAACCGAGCCGAGCCGAACCGATCCGAGCGAAGCCGAACCGATCCGAGCGGAACCGAGCGGAGCCGCGGCGGCCGCAGCGGTCGGTCCGTTCCCGCAGCGCGGCCCCGGCCGGGTCGGGGGGCGGCCCCGGCGCACCCCGTGCACGGCCCGTCCCCGTTGGCTGCCGCCGCGCCGCCCGCCACCAATGGCGGCAGCGCCCGCTTAACCCCTCCCGGGCCGTGCAGCGCCCCTGGGTGAGACGCCCCCCCGAGGAGCACACACACCCCCCCCCCGCCGGCATCACCCCCACCGGGTCAGCCCCCTCACCGTCCACATCCCCATCACCCCCGTCCCATCTCCATCTTCATCCTCATCCCCATCCTCGACCCATCCCCATCTCCATCTTCATCCCCATCCCATCTATTCCCATTCCCATCCCATCCCCATCCTCATCCCCATCCCATCCCATCCCATCCCCATCCTCATCCCCATCCCCATCCCATCCCATTCCCATCCCCATCCCCATCCCCATCCCATCCCATCCCCATCCTCATCCCCATCCCCTTCCCCATCCCGTCTATTCCCATCCCCATCCCCATTCTCATCCCCATCCCTATCCCATCCCATTTATTCCCATCCTCATCCCCATCCCATCCCCATCCTCATCCCATCCCCATCCCATCCCCATCCTCAACCCATCCCCATCTCCATCTTCACCCCCATCCCATCTATTTCCATTCCCATCCCATTCCCATCCTCATCCCATCCCATTCCCATCTTCATCCCCATCCTCATCCCCATCCCATCGCATCCCATCCCCATCCCCATCCCCATCCCCATCCCATCCCATTCCCATCCTCATCCCCATCCTCATCCCATCCCCATCCCGTCTCCATCTTCATCCCCACCCCCTTCCCCATCCCATCTATTCCCATCCCCATTCTCATCCCCATCCCTATCCCATCCCATTTATTCCCATCCTCATCCTCAACCCATCCCTATCCTCATCCCATCCCCATCCTCATCCCCATCCCCATTCTCATCCCATCCCCATCCTCAACCCATCCCCAACTCCATCTTCATCCCCATCCCATCTATTCCCATTCCCATCCCATTCCCATCCTCATCCCATCCCATTCCCATCCTCATCCCCATCCCCATCCTCACCCCATCCCCATCCCGTCTCCATCTTCATCCCCATCCCCTTCCCCATCCCATCTATTCCCATCCCCATTCTCATCCCCATCCCCATCCCTATCCCATCCCATTTATTCCCATCCTCATCCCCATCCCATCCCCATCCTCATTCCCATCCCTATCCCATCCCATTTATTCCCATCTGCATCCTCATCCCCATCCCCATTCCCATCCCATCCCATCCCCATCCTCATCCCATCCCTGCCTCTATCCTACCCTATCCTATCCCTATCCCTATCCCTATCCCCATCCCATCCCATCCCATCCCATCCCTGTCCCCATCTCAGTCCTCATCCCCATCCCCAATCCCAACCCCATCCCCACCCCAAATCCCTCTGTGCTGCCCCATCCTGCCCCATCCTGTTGTGCTGCTACTGGCCTACGTCCCACCATGCCGGCCCCCACCCCACGGCACTGGCCCCCACCCCATGGCGCTGGCCCACATCCCCTGTTCCAGCCCGAATTCCCCGGTACTGGCCCCATCCCAATGCCACCCCCCCGTCCCAGGATGGAGGGGTCGCATCCTGCCCCTGGTCCCTGCCGAGGGGCACCCCTGGGTGCCTCCTCCCACGCCAGGCCGGGTGCCCCGTGCCCGCCCCCCCCGGGGCTGACGCGTGGCCGTGTGGCTGCCTCCCGCGTGTATTTTTAGATGCAAAACATTGGTGTCGGTTTTTTGGGTCCAAAATTAGAGGGAAAGGAACCGGAAGAAACCGCGCTGCCGTGATGCAGCTTTTTACTGGGGGGGGGGATGGGGGGGCAGCAATTAAAGGGGACTCCCACACACACACACACACACACCCCCCGCAACACACAGCAGGGTGTCCCCAGGGTGCCCCTCGCCCCCTGTGTGTCCCCCCCTGGCTCCTCCCCGCACCCGTGCTGGGTGTCACCCTGTGGTGTCCCCCCCTCACTGCCATCGTGTCGTCCCCCCCCCCGGCTGCTGGGCCGGTGACGGGGAATTTTGTCCTTTGATCGTCCTCAATTTCTCTGCTTTAATCCGGGAGCTAATCCCTGCCCAGCACCCGGACACCCCCCCCCCTGCCCCACAGTGGGGGTGCCCTGGCTGGGGGCACCTGCACCCCGACCTCCCCGGCCCACCAGTGGGCTCTGGGTGTCCTCGTCCTCGTGTCACCGCGGTGGGGACCCGGGGGGACACACGCAGGAGTCCTGGGGGGAGCGGCACAGCCCCCGTTGGCAAGCTGGGCAGGATTGGGGCCGCTGCCAGGCTGCAGACGCATGGCAGCCCGCGGCACGGACACGCGGGCACGCACAGGGCTACACAGGGGCACACGCGTGGCAGCCCGCGGAAAGGACACGCGGGCACACACACGGCTACACGGGGGCACGCGCGTGGCAGCCCGCGGCACGGACACGTGGGCACGCAGACGGCTACACGGGGGCACACGCACAGCGTCCCGGTCCCCAAGTACCCCACTCTCCCAGCACCCTGGCACCCCAACAACATAACAGCACCCTGGCACCCCAGCACCTCGGCACCCTGGCACCCTGGCATACCAGCACCCTATAACCCTGGCAGCCCATCAGCCTGGCACCCCAGCACCCCAGTACCTCAGCACCCACCACCCTCAGACTGCTGGCACCCCAGAATCCTCGTAACCCCAGCATCCCGGTCCCCAAGCACCCCACTCTCCCAGCGCCCTGGCACCCCAACAACCTAAAATCCCAGTACCCCAGCACCCTGGCACCCTGGCATACCAGCACCCTATAGCCCTGGAAGCCCAGCAGCCCGGCACCCTGGCACCCCAGCACCCCAATACCTCGGCACCCACCAAGCTGAGCCTGCTGGCACCCCATCACCCTGGCACCCCAGTCCCCAAGCACCCCACTCTCCCAACACCCCGACACCCCAGTACCTCAGCACCCACCACCCTCAGACTGCTGGCACCCCATCATGCTGGCACCCAGTGTCCCGGTCCCCAAGTACCCCACTCTCCCAGCACCCTGACACCCCAACAACCTAAAATCCCAGTACCCCGGCACCCTGGCACCCTGGCATACCAGCACCCTACAGCCCTGGCAGCCCGGCAGCCCAGCACCGTGGCACCCCATCACCCTGGCCCTCCTGCACCACAACACCCTGGCACCCCAATACCTCGGCACCCACCACCCTGAGACTGCTGGCACCCCAGAATCCTCGTAACCCCAGCATCCCGGTCCCCAAGCACCCCACTCTCCCAGCGCCCTGGCACCCCAACAACCTAAAATCCCAGTACCCCAGCACCCTGGCACCCCAGTACCCATTATCTTGGCACCCCAGCACCACAACTCCAGTACGTCGGCACCCTGGCATACCAGCACCCATGACCCTGGCAACGCAGCAGCCCGGCACCGTGGCATCACGGCACCACGGCGCTGTGGCGCCCTGGTACTGAGCACCCCAGCACCCTGGGGTACCCATACCCCTCTACCCCGGCACCCCGAAGCCCGGCACCCTGGAGTACCTCTACCCCTGCATCCCGGCACCCCAGCAACTGGGATACCCGTACCCCAGCACCCCAGCATGGCATGGCATGATGGGGTGCCAGCAGCCTCAGCTTGGTGGGTGCCGAGGTACAGGGGTGCCAGGGTGCTGGGAGAGTGGGGTGCTTGGGGACTGGGGTGCCAGGGTGATGGGGTGCCAGCAGGCTCAGCTTGGTGGGTGCCGAGGTATTGGGGTGCCAGGGTGCCAGGGTGCCAGGCTGCCGGGCTGCCAGGGCTATAGGGTGCTGGTATGCCAGGGTGCCAGGGTGCTGGGGTACTGGGATTTTAGGTTGTTGGGGTGCCAGGGCGCTGGGACAGTGGGGTGCTTGGGGACCGGGATGCTGGGGTGGCAGGATTCTGGGGTGCCAGCAGTCTCAGGGTGGTGGGTGCTGGGGTACTGGGATTTTAGGTTGTTGGGGTGCCAGGGTGTTGTGGTGCAGGAGTACCAGGGTGATGGGGTGCCACGGTGCTGGGCTGCCGGGCTGCCAGGGCTGTAGGGTGATGGTATGCCAGGGTGCCAGGGTGCCGAGGTGCTGGGGTGCCAGGGTGCTGTTAGGTTGTTGGGGTGCCAGGGCGCTGGGAGAGTGGGGTGCTTGGGGACCGGGGACGCTGGGTGCCAGCATGATGGGGTGCCAGCAGTCTGAGGGTGGTGGGTGCTGAGGTACTGGGGTGCTGGGGTGCTGGGGTGCTGGGAGAGTGGGGTGCTTGGGGACTGGGGTGCCAGGGTGATGGGGTGCCAGGGTGCCAGGCTGATGGGCTGCCAGGGCTATAGGGTGCTGGTATGCCAGGGTGCCAGGGTGCTGGGGTACTGGGATTTTAGGTTGTTGGGGTGCCAGGGTGGCTGGGAGAGTGGGGTGCTTGGGGACCGGGGTGCTTGGGGACCAGGGTGCTGGGGTGGCAGGATTCTGGGGTGCCAGCAGTCTCAGGGTGGTGGGTGCTGAGGTACTGGGGTGCTGGGGTGCTGGGAGAGTGGGGTGCTTGGGGACTGGGGTGCCAGGGCGATGGGGTGCCAGGCGCACCAGGGTGTCGGGGCACCATAAGCCCCACAATGCCAAGGCAGTCCCCTGCCCCCCAGCACCCACCATGCCGGGTCCCCCGGGGATCTGGGTGGGCTGTAGGGTGGGGGCCCAGCAGCCGGCCCCTTTTTTGGGGGGGGGCAGGACCTCCCTGGGAGGAGCTGGGCGGAGGGGGGGCGATCCAGGTCTGGAGGCTGCACAAGAGAGCCCTGACCCCCGCCCCGGTTTTGGGGGAGCCCGCATGGTGTGGGTGCCGGGGAGGGTGCCCAGTGCTGGGGCAAAGGGGCTGGGGGTGCCCTTGGGGGTGGGCGGGGGGGTGGGGTGGGTGTCTCGCCATGGCTGCAGGGTGGCAGGGTGGCAGGTGGGGGGGGACAGGAGGAGTTGGCGGGCGGCTGCGCTGTGGCGGGCGCAGCCACCCGGGCCCTGAATTATTGATGCTCCGGTGGCAGGAACCAGCAGAGCCATAAATCTGCCCGCGCTGGCGCTGGCACCGGCTGGGCCGGAGCAGCCTTGGCTCCCTGCCTCAGTTTCCCCAGGGAATAAAACCCCTCAGCCCTCCCTCCCCGCCCCCCCCCCTCCAATTCTCAGGATGCACCCCATGTGCCAGGGGAGAAGGGGTGCAGAGACCACCCCACCCCCCCATCCGCCGCCTCCCGCTCCCAATTTCGGCCACCCGGAGCGGGGGAGCGGTGCTGGGTCCCCCCCTGCTCCGTGGGTGCTGGTGGGTGGCTCTGCACCTCCTCCAGCGCAGGACACCCCCTGAAAGAGTGGGGTGCTGGGGGCGGGGGGGGGGGCAGCATGGCTGAGCCCCTGTCTGTGCCGGGATGAGGGAGGGAGGGGGCAGCGGCCGGTGGGTGCGAGCTTGGGGTGGGGTGGGCACCCAAGGGGGGGGGGGGCAACCTAAGGAAGGGTGCCAGGTAGGTGGGCACCCAGGGGACAGTGGGCACCGAGGTTGGGGTGGGCACCCAGATTTGGGGGGGCGGGGGGGGGGGGGTCACCCAGGGAAGGACGGGTGCCCAGGGAATAGTGGGCCCCAAGGTTGGAGGAGGCACCCAGATTGGGGGGGCACCCAGGAAAAGGTGGGCACCCACGTAGGGGTGGGTACTCAAGGTCGGGTGGGCAACCTAGGGAAGGGTGCCAGGTAGGGGGGGCACCCAGGTTGGGGTGGGCGCCCAGGGAAGAGTAGGCGTCAAGGGAAAGGAGGGCACCCAGGGTGGGATGGGGACCCAGATTGGGGGGGCACCCGGGGAAGGTGGGCACCCGGGGAAGGATGAGCACCCAGATTGGGGTGGGCGCTCAAGGTAGGGTGGGCACACAGCGAAGGGTGCCAGGTAGGGTGGGCGCCAAGTATGGGGTGGGCACCCAGCGAAGGATGAGGACCCAGGGGAGGGTGGGCACCCAGGTTGGAGCGGGCACCAAGGGTGAGGTGCCCACTCTAGGGAACAGGGGGCATCGAGGTTGGGGTGGGCACCCAGGTTGGGGGGGAACCCAGGGAAAGGTGGGCACCCAAGGAAGGGTGAGCACCTAGTGAAGGTGGGCACCCAGGGAAAGGTGGGCATCCAGGGTGGGGTGGGCACCCAGGGAAGGGTTGGCAACCTGGGAAAGGAGAGCACCCAGCTTGGGGTGGGTGCTCAAGGTAGGGTGGGCACCCAGGGAAGGGTGCCAGGTAGGGTGGACACCAAGGTTGGGGTGGGCAGCCAGGTTGTGGTGGGCACCCAGGGAAGGATGAGCACCCAGGTTGGTGTGGGCACCCCCATTGAGGGGGAGGGGGGGGTACCCAGGGAAAGGTGGGCACCCGGCGAAGGGTGAGCACCGAGGGTGGTTTGGCACCTAGTGAAGGGTTGGGGGGGCACCCATATTGGGGTGGGCACCCAGGGAAAGGTGGGGACCCATGCCAGGGTGGGCACTCGAGGTAGGGTGGGCAGCCTAGGGGAAGGGTGCCTGGTAGGGTGGGCGCTGAGGTTGGGGTGGGAACCAAGGGTGGGGTGGGCACTCAGGGAAGGGTGGGCGTCCAGGGAATCGTGGGCAACGAGGTTGGGGTGGGCACCCAGATTGGGGGGCACCCAGGGAAATGTGGGCACCCGGGGAAGGGTGGGCACCAGGGGTGGGATGGGCACCTAGTGAAGGTGGGCACCCGGGGAAAGGAGGGCACCCGGGGTGGGGTGGGCACCCGAGGAAGGAGGAGCACCCAGGGGAGAGCAGGCACCCAGGGTGGGGTGGGCACCCAGGTTACGGTGCCCCCCTGGCTTTTGGTGCACCCCCACGTTACCAGGACAAAAAGGGGGGGCCCAGGACTTTCCCCCATCCTGGGGTGCGGGATTGATCCCGGCACTGCCGCAGGGGACGGACCCAGGGCAGGCGGGGGGGTCGCAGGGCAGGATGGGTGCCCCCGCGGGTCCCCAACCCTCTTGTTGACCGGGTGACTGCATGCCACCATGACCGGTGCCCGCGATGACCGGGGAGCCACCGGCGGCCGTCACCGGGCCCCGGTACGACGGTGCTGGTTCATCCGAGGTCCCGCGTTTCTAATCTGGTTTGGATGGATTTATTTTTGGGTCCTCGTAACCTAGCAATGGGCACGTGACGCGCGGGGCCTGCGGCAGGGACACGCGTGGCCAGCCTCGCCCGCCGACCGCTTGCCACCCGCCGCGCACCGGCCCCAGGGACGGGCCCCGCTCGGGACCCCAGGCACCCATGGGAAGGGGGCCAGGGCACTGCCGGGAGGAAGTTCGCAGCCTGTGCAGGCTTTTTGGGGGCGATGGGGATCCCCCTTGCAAACTAACGGCCGTGCCCTGGGGAAACTGAGGCACGGAGCGTGGCAAGGAAAGCGGGGGTGGCACTGCGCCGATCCCAGTTGCTCCATTGCTGAACTGGGAGGAAGGGAAGGGGCACTGGGCCGGGGGTGGGCAGAGCTGGGGACCTCTGCAGCCCACCCCCCCGGGCCCTGTGTGTCCCCCCGCTACCGCGGTCCCCATCCCCACTCTGTGCCCTCCACTGTGGACCTGCCCCCGTCCCCTCCTTCCCACCACCCCCCCACCCCAGGGTGCCTCCCGCGCTGTGACCCCCCCCGTCTCCTCGAGCCCCCCCTTTGCCTCCCCACCCCAAGGCCCCCAAGGGGCTTCTCCCTCCCAGTTCCCCACCGGCCCTCCCCAGTTCCCCTTCCCACCCCCTTTGGGGGGCGACGGGGGAAACTGAGGCCCGAAGCGATGCGCGGGGAGGGGACTGGGGGGAGGACACCCACCCTCCATCCCCGATCCCGCGGGGGTGAAGCCGGGCTCCAGCTCCCCCCGCCACCACCATCCCCGAGGTCCCGCTGCGGGGTCCGGGGGGGGAAGGGGGAGGCCGTGCCCGGGGTACCGCCGCGCTGGCGGGAGGCGTTAGGACCCAGCAGCCAGGCGGTACCGAGCATCCCTCGCCGCAGCGGCTCCGGCCCCGGCCCGGCCCCGAGCATCCCCGCCCGCACCGGGGACCCCCCCGCCAGGACCGGGGACCGCCCCCCCCGCCCGGACAGGCCCCCCCGCCCTCGGCCCCATGCAACCCCCCAGGGTAGGTGCCGCGGCCGAGCTGCCCCACCGGGGGGATGCTGGGGGGGCCCGGGGGGAGAGATGCGGCCGTTGGCGGGGGGGGGGGACGGGACCGGGGGACCCCTCCGGGAGTGGGGGGGGAGGGGACACCCCAGCCGGCGACATCGCCCTGGGGTGCCGGGGATGGGGGTGGCGGTGGGCAGGGGAGGGGGAACCCACTGCCTGCATCCCCCTTCCATCAGCAACCACCCCCCCACCCCCCCTGGAGGGTCCAGGGGCTGGGGTCCCCCTCCCTGCTGGGGAAGCACCCATGGGTGGGGGGCTCTGGGGTGACCCCCAGCCCCCCACCCGCACCCCGGGCTCCGCTTTGCAGCCGGTGGCACCCATTGGGGTGGGTGGGGGTGCAGCACCCATCCTGGGGCCGGGCTCGGGGTGGGGGGGGTGGGGGGGTCACGCACGGCCCTGGAAGCGCAATGGGTGAACCCAGGCATCCGGGGCATCAGTGACGCCCCCCCACCCATCCCTGCGTCCGCTCACAGTCCCCAGGCTCAGGGCGAATGATCCCACTGGGGTGTTTTGGGTGAAAACATTGGAGTTTGGGGGCTTCAGCCCCAGAATTGCCCGTTTTTGCAGGGAACGCTGACGGCTCTACGTTCCCCGCAGGCGCCCGGCGCTGCCCGGCGGCGAGGAGCGGGGCGATGAGCGGGGCTGGGGGGCACCCTGGGGTGCTCTGAGAACCGCCGCCGCGGCAGCACCCACCCCCAGACCACCAGCCAGCGCCGGCGGCGGGCGGGCGAGGATGTGACCCCCCCCCACCCCGCCGGCGATGCCCGGCCACCCCGCGCTGGCCGCCCCGAGGATGGGCGATGCGCCAGTGAGGGCCGGCGCGGCGGCACAGGATGGAGCCCTCCCTGCCCGCCCCATGGGCCTGGAACGGCTCTAGGGGGGCACGGGGGCTCCAGCCCTCCCCGGGCCCCATGCCCCCCAACGGCACGGCCGACGGCAAACCCAAAGACGTGGCTTCGAAATCGGTGGGGCTTTTCTTCATGCTGCTCATCGACCTGACGGCCATCGTGGGCAACGCCGCCGTCATGACCGTCATCGTGAAGACGCCGGCGTTGCGCAAGTTCGTCTTCGTCTTCCACCTCTGCCTGGTGGACTTCTTGGCCGCCCTCACCCTGATGCCGCTGGAGATGCTCTCGGGCTCGGCCGTCTTCGACAGCCCGGTTTTCGGCGAGGCCATGTGCCGCGTGTACCTGTTCCTCAGCGTCTGCTTCATCAGCATGTGCATCCTCTCCATCTCCACCATCAACGTGGAGCGGTACTATTACGTGGTGCACCCCATGCGCTACGAGGTGAGGATGACGGTGGGGCTGGTGGCCTGCGTCCTCGTCGGCGTCTGGCTCAAAGCCGTGGCCACCTCCCTCGTCCCCGTGCTGGGCTGGTTGTCCCCCGACCGCCCGCCAGTGCCCGCCGGCCGCGGCTGCTCCTTGCAATGGAGCCGCGGGCCCTACTGCAAGTTCTTCGTGGTCTTCTTCGCCGCCTTCTACTTCCTCCTGCCCCTCCTCATCATCGTGGTGGTCTACTGCAGCATGTTCAAGGTGGCGCGGGTGGCCGCCATGCACCACGGCCCCCTCCCCACCTGGATGGAGACGCCGCGGCGTCGCTCCGAGTCGCTCAGCAGCCGCTCCACCATGGTCACCACCTCGGGAGCCCCTCGGACCACCCCGCAGAGGACGTTCGGAGGGGGCAAAGCGGCCGCCATCCTGCTGGCCGTAGGGGGCCAATTCCTCTTCTGTTGGTTGCCCTACTTCTCCTTCCACCTCTACACCGCCCTGAGCGCCCAGCCCTTGGTGGGGCCGGCGGCCGAGACCGTGGTCACTTGGCTCGGTTACTTCTGCTTTACCTCCAACCCCTTCTTCTACGGGTGCCTCAACCGGCAGATCCGGGGCGAGCTGGGCCGGCTCCTCACGTGTTTCTTCAAGCCGCCCCCCGAGGAGGACCTGAGGTTGCCCAGCCGGGAGGGTTCCATCGAGGAGAACTTCCTCCAGTTCCTCCAGGGCACCGGTTGTCCCCCCGAACCCCGGCCTCGCACCCCCAGCCCCAAACGGGACCAGCTGCCCGTGGATTTCCGTATCCCGGGGCAGATCGATGAGGACGCGGCCGAAGGGCCGGAGCGGCGCGGGGGGGACGGGCTCTACGGGCCGGTGGTGGCCTCCCCCAAACCGGAGCTGTAGCGTCGGGGAGTGGGGGGCAAACATGGCTGCAAGGGCAGAGCTGGTCTGAGTGCCTGGCTGGGGGGGTGGCGGGGGGGGTGTCTCACCACCGCCGGGGGGGGCTCGGGGGATCACGGGATGCCCACCCGGGAAGGGCCACCGGGTTTGGGGACAGCAGGCGGGGGGCACAACTGTCTCATGGTGGGGACAAGCGTGGGAGCGGTGTGTGGGAGTGTGTGTGTGTGTCACGTTTTGGGGGTCCCTCCTGCCCTGGCGTGGAGGGGCTCCTCAGGAGGGGGGTCCCCCTCACCCCTGTGTGGCCCCAGTACACAGGACCCCGGTCTTCTGGGCCCCCTCCATCCTCCCCGGTCTTCTGGGCCCCCTCCGTCCTCCCTGGTCCTCGGGGCCCCCTCCATTTTACCGTCCCCCCTCAGCCCCCTCCCCAGCCCTGGGGACCTGGTGCCTGTCCCCATCCCCCCGCTGACACCAGCTGGGGCCACCCCTCGCGTCCTCCACAGCCGTGGGGCCGAGGCCTGTCCCGCCGTGGGGCCGCGGAGCCCCGACTCGTGAGGGTGGACAGGGCACGCCAGGCCGGGCCGGTGCAGCCATGAGGGGGGCCCCCCCGGGTGGGGACTACATCTCCCATCATGCCCCGCTCCACCGAGGCGGAAGTGCTCCCCGCGCCTCGCTCCCGTCATGCCCCGCTCTACCGAGGCGGAAGTCCCGCCTCCAACTCCCAGCGTACCGCCCCTTCCCGGGAGGACTGCACTTCCCGTCGTGCCCCGCGCCGGCAATACCGGATATCCGGCGCCGCCTCAGGGAGCCGCCCGGGCCCAGGGAGGCGAGAGGCGCAGCCCCGCACCGGCCTCTCCCCCCTTCCCCGACCCCGGTTCCCTTCCTCGCTCCGGTTCCCGGCGGCTGGGCCGCGCCGCCGGCCTCCCTGCCGCCGCCATGGGTTGTACGCTGAGCGCCGAGGACAAGGCGGCGGTGGAACGGAGTAAGATGATCGACCGCAACCTGCGGGAGGACGGCGAGAAGGCGGCCAAGGAGGTGAAGCTGCTGCTGCTCGGTGAGGAGGGGCCGCGGGCCGCTTGGAAAGGGCGGTGTCGGGGCGGTGAAGTGCCTCCGGGGAGGGTCTCCCGGTCTCAGGAGGGGGCTTGGGGGGGGGGGGGTTGGGGCGGTGAAGTGTTTCCGGGAAGGGTGTTGGAGGGGTGAGGGGGCTCCAGGGAGGGTTTGCCGGTCTCAGGAGGGGGCTTGGTGACGGGGTTAGGGCAGTAAAGTGCCTCCCGCAAGGGTGTTGGAGGAGTGAGGGGGCTCCGGGAGGGGTCTCCCGGCTCCAGGAGGGGACCTGGGGCGGGGCTCGGGCCGGTAAAGTGCCTCCGGGGAGGGTGATGGAAGAGTGAGGGGGCTCTAGGGAGGGTCTCCTGGCCCCAGGAGAGGGCTTGGTGGGGAGGGGGGGGGCGTCGGGGCGGTAAAGTGCCTCCGGGGAGGGTGTTGCGGGGTGCGAGGGCTCCGAGGAGCGTCTCCCGGCCTCAGGAGGCGGGGGGTGAAGGCGGCAGAGGCTGGGGGCTGTAGTGCCGCAGGGTGTGTGCACTGAGGAGGGGGCTTGGGGGGGGGGGGGGGCAGAGAGCTTTAGTGAGGGGATTCGTGGGCCCCCCGGGCTCAGGAAGAGTGGGGGAGAGGGCTGGGGCATCCTCCGTGCCCGGGGGGGTTTGAGAGGGGCTCTGCGCAGAGGTGCCGGTGGGGCTGGCGGGCTTTGTGGGGTCTCTGGGGTTTGGAGAGGGAGAAGGAGGCCCTGGGAAGGGGGCTTAGGGCTTTCTGGGGCTTTAGCAGGGTCCGAAGGGGTCTTTGAGGAGGGGGTCCCCGAGGCTAAAAGAGCTTTAGAGAGTGAGTGGTGGGGAGAAGGATGGGGAGGGAGGCTGAGGGGGGGGTCACGAGGGATCCCTGGGGGGGCTGGGGAGGTGCGAGGAAGACGAAGGGCTGGGGCAGGATCCCGACAGGGGAGCTGTGGGGAGAGATGGGGGGCTCCAGGGTGGGTCTGGGATAAGGCCGCTTAGAGCAGCAGCTCTGTCTTTGTGTCGCTGGGCTGGGCTCAGCTCTCCAAGAGGTCCCCAACCCCAGGTGTAGTCCTGTCCCCTCACCCCACCTTGGGTCCCTCGTCCCCTCCCCGGGGTGAGGGAGGAGGTGACAGCCTGTGCTGCCCTCACAGTGGGGAGAGGGGAGCGCGCTGCTGTCCTGGGGTGGGGATTTTTCCTACCTGACCGCTGGCTGGTGAAATAAATCTTCTGTTTCTAGCCTGGATGTTGCCAGTGCTCCATCTTGGCTGCTCCCAGGGATCGGTCCCTCCCTGGTGGCTTTGGGCTGGGGCTCTGAGAGCAGAAGGTGCTCATTGGGCTGGCGTAGGCGTCCTTTCATCTTCGGCTTTGTGGGACAGAGAAAGAAGGGAGCACTCCGTGCTCCTGGTTGGGTACAGAGAGTACATCACCGGGGCTTTTGCCTGTTAAGTTTTTTGCTCGGGATGGGGTAGTGGAATTAAATCCTTTTATCAGGTAATCAGGTGAAAATAGCCCCTGGGCACCCATGTTTCTTGGAAAGAAGTGTTCAGGTTGGTGCGTGAGTACACTGGCAGGGGTATGGTAATCACACCGGGTGCTCTGTGCCCCGCGCTGCCACAGATCCTCCGATAGCATCTGACTTTGCGCGGAAAATGATTTCAGTTCGGCGTACGCTGCTCTAGCTGGGCTGGTTCTGCAGAGCTTGCAGGAGTGCGAAACCAGCGTCATTGTCACTGCCCCACCGCAGCCTCTGTGTGTACAGACAGCTGAGAAAGGAAGTGTCACTTCTCTGTGTTTTCATTTTTTTTTTCCCCTCCCCAGCTAAAATGCACTCATCAGTTTTGAGAAGAGCTGAGCGGAGTATTTCTCCTTAGAAGAACTACAGGTTCTCCTCGGCAGAGAACTTTTGCCGCGTTTGTGGTCCGCGTTTTGATAGCCGTGTTTAGAAGTTCTTGTGGGTGATGACTAGAGTGCAGAGGAGGCAAAAGCTGCCCGTCTGTAAAGTCTGCCGAATACGGACCGACTGCATTTCTTTACAGCTTCGTGTGAGCTGGGGGCCAGGCAGCACAGTGCGGAGTGGACCATCTGGTCATGTAGGTCTTCCTTTTCTAATGTCTGGGTTAGCTTTTTTTTTTTGCTACGCTGACGTTTTCCATCTCGGGGAGACAGATTGAGTTTGTGAGGACCAGAACAACAGTGCTGAGTGGCTCCTGTTAGAACGGGACGTGTTAACGAATGATTCCGCTTTCCAAGTGATCCTTGTCCTAAGAATGCTTTTTCTTTTCCATGTAGCCTGTTTTTACTTGTGCCCCGGCAAGAGCTGCTCTGAGGTTTGTGATCTTGTGCGTATGTAGAAAACTTCTTGGCTGTGCGTCAAGATAATCCTTTATTCTCCGGGGGTTTGTTTTGGTGTTAGTAAGCAACACTTGCAGATTCTCTGGATGGAGTAATTTTTCCTTCGTATTTTTGTATGTCAGGGTTTTCTGTTGGTTTTTTTTTTTTTTTCCTTCGCAGTATGGTATTCTTTGTGGCAATATTGAAAAGGCACCCAGGGCTTCGAGGCCGAGACTCTCTGACCTTGTCAGCAAATGACAGAGTGGAGGGAGTACCCGAAAGGTGGTACAAGTGGTTTCAAAGCACTAGAGACCAGGCGAGGCTTTTAAAAGTACAAGCAGCAGCTGCCTTTTGGACCACTGTTGACTTTGGATGGCAGCAAAATACCTGATTGCTGTGCTTCTGAGCATGTCTTCAGGTCAGGGCTTGTGCACGTCGTTACTCTGATGAAGCTCTTCTGGAATAATTGGACTTGTACACAGTGTGACACTGGAGTAGTGATCTGTATCTACCCTCATTTTAAAAAATAAATAAATAAACCAAAAACCCACCCTATCTCAGATCAGGTTTGCACCTGGCTGTAACCTGCAATCTCTCTCAAATGTCATGGGTTTCTAGTTTTTAAAAAAAAGTAGCGTAAGGATTCCTGGCGATCAAAGGGAATGCTGCAATGTGCTCTCCCCGCGTGCAGCCCCGTTGATGTGCAGGTAAAGCAGAACAGTTAATTGCCAGGAGAAAAATATCTGCAGCGGGAACAAACGTCCTTTCAGTAAGGCTTCAAGAAGCTGATGGAAAAGTTCAGGAGGTTTTTTTCCATTGTTTGAGCAAGCATTTATTTTTTTTTTTTTCATAACATAGTATTAAAATGTCTAGGATACGTAGCGTCTTGTATCATTAACTGGTTGTAGGAGATCATGCGGTGGTTTATGTAACTGGAGCGAGCCTCTTGCAGTACTGCTGATGCAGTGAAGTTTAGAAGAAATCTATTTCTTTATAGATAAAGTTTGGAGTCCATACGCTCTTCCTCAGCTCTGTTAAAATAACTGCCCTAGTTTGGGCTTTGCAGAATTATGTAGGTTAAGAAAAGGCTCGTGTTTGTACGAAGGGTAGTTGTTCTTTCCCAGCTCTGCTGTTAACCCAGCCTGGGTGTTAGGAGAGCTTGGCGAGTTAGCGATGGACCCAAAATCAGAGGAGGTTTTTTGGTGCATTTGACTTCGGTAAGCTTTTCCCTAAGCAGCTTGGGCGGAGAAGGAAGGAGAGAGGATTTCAGCTGTGCGCTCCCTTCTTTCAGGAGCTGCTTTGGTTTGGTTGTGGCAGCCCCCTGCCTCCAGGAGGTCGTTCGGATGCTGGTGGTGGTGGTCCCAGTAGCTTGGTAACTGTGGAGTTGTTGGGGTAAAGGTAATTCCGGAGCTGTTTGCGTGGCAGCTTCTCCGTGGGGATTTCAAGTCACTTCATCATGTTTCCCTTTCACAACTTGGCGTGTTGAGCAACTCCTAAGGCTTTTGTGTTGTGTGTTTTTTTTTTGTTTGTTTGTTTTTTTTACCCCTAAAACAAAAGCAAACCTGAGCATTAAATAGTGACCGACCCAAGGTCATGCCAACCCTTGTCTGTGTGGTGTAATTGTTGTTTCGTGTGCGAATGCCATCAGCAGCTGGGTATGGTTTGAATTGCTGCACGCACCAGTTCGCAGCAGCAGGTAAACGCTTTCCGCACCAAAAGCCAGAGCTCCTGGGAGGCTGGGAACAGCCCGGGAGCCCTCGCTCAAATCCCCCCCCCCCACCAGCTAAACACACCTCTTTTCTCTTCGCTTCCCTCCAGGAAAGCGCTGCTCTGCAGGCGCAGACATGCGTTTTTTTGCTGATGTAGAAACCTGTGGGATTTTCCAGTTGGGATGAGCAGGCAAAATGGAGGAGGAGGGCGCGAGGAACCCTTCCCGGTTAGTTTAGGCGCTGGTCTCCTTCGCTCCGTTCCCCGGTGCCTTTCAGAAGGCCTGGCATGTCGTGCCAGGCTGTGTCTCAGGGGGGTTTTGTGTGACGTTGAGTGACAAAGCTTGTTGCTGGATGCACAAAGTTGTCCCAAATCCAGCCGGTTTCGCGTCTCTGCCCAGACTGGCCCATGAAAACGGCATTTCTGTGGCTCCGGTTGTTCGGGTGCAGCCGATATTGAACTGTTTGTGCCTAAAACGCACCGTTATTCAGCCTGTTAGAATTTTACTGGGTTCGGATACTCTGTGTAATTATGTTGAAGCATTCCTGCTAATTCACGCAAAAATAATTAAAAGCATAAGTTTGTTCTAAAATAGCCTTCATCTACATAACGAACCAAGCAGACTGCAAGCTCTGCCGCTCCTGGAGGCCTCAGCTTTTTTCCCCAAGACTGATTTTTTCCAATCTTTTCTCCCCTCAAATTCACCAAAGCTTCCTCAGCACCGGCGCTTGGCAAGATTTGGTTATGTTTCGGTAAAACAGAGAAAAGAGCCTTCTAGGGATGCAAATCAGGGGGAAGCTGTTGCTGCTATTTCTAATGTCGTTAACTAGAAGTAGCTTTTCGAGTACAAACAGCTGCTTTGTTGTGGGTCCCTGTTTCAGAGGGACCATCAAGGTGTCAGATTTGGCCACTCCTTGGCGCTGGAGCTGCGTAGTGGCCTTTGAAGGGTGACGTGAAGCTCTGAGGTTGGGTGTAGGTCTCCAGGTGGGATTGTCCTGGCCCTGCGGCGGTGGCTGCTGCTCCGAGCATCCTCCCCAGCTCTGGGGCTGCTGGAGCTGATGTAGGGACCCTGCCTGGGGGACCTGTAGGGAGCCGTTGTCCTCTCTGGTCTTTGAGCTGTGTCTGGAGCTTTCTTCCTGTGAGCTTTTTGAGGCACACGGTGTGTATCTTGTGACTCGTGGCCATATGAAGATTTTTCTCGTAAATGCGTAGAATCGCAGAATCGTCTGGGTTGGAAGGGACCTTTAAGATCATCGAGTCCAACCATCAACCCAACACTGCCCAAACCACCACTAACCCATGTCCCTCAGCACCACGTCTGCCTGGCTTTTAGATACCTCCAGGGATGGCAACTCCACCACGTCCCTGGGCAGCCTGTTCCTATGTTTGATAACCCTTTGGGTGAAGAAGTTTTTCCTAATATCCATCCTAAACCTCCCCTGCAGCAGTTTGGCTCAGCCCCAAGCTGCGTTTTTGTAAGACAAAAATTAAATACCTCGATCCAATTAGCTTGAAGAGGTGACCGGTGGGAATTGTGATGAGATCAGTTGAGTGCCGGACTCCTGGCTTGGGCTGTGAAAGGTGCTCTTGATGTCTGAGATGTCACGATCTTCGTGCAGAAGTGTCACGGCCATCTGGTGACCGCTTCTCAGCGGGGAATGCTTCAAACACTTTGAAAATGAGTCAGATCGTCTCTCTGAAGACACAGCGCTTCTCATCTGTGCTCTGAGCTTCTTGGAGGACCGGGTGCACTTGTCCTCTACTGAGATGGAGGTAGTATCTCTCTTGGTGCTGATATTTCCCCGTCTTCAGATGTCAGAGCCACGGCTTCCAGCCATGTTTTCCCACCTGCCTGGGTGAGGATCAAGCGCGGGATCTCCCTCTGCCTTCTGCTTGGCCTTTGGTTCTGCCCTTCGCCCACCAAAACCAGATGCACGGCGGGCAAGGTGGTTCTTATCTACAAAACAATTGTTCTTCAGGGTGACTTAACCTCGCTAGTGTTTTGAGGAGTCAGCTGTGATTTAATCAGGGCAACTGCAGCTCGGAAAAGAGACCATCTCGCTGCGCTGGCCACTGCTGCGTAGGTGCAAGCTTCAGTTTTCTGCACGATGTCCCATCCGGTGCCGTCAGCCAGCTGTGGGATGGGATGACTTCTGCCTGGGTTGTGTGTACATCACATGCTTGTGTAAATACGGACAAGTGTGCTCGGGCCTGGCACTGGGAGCTGAGGACAGACAGTTTGTAACAGCTACAGATGGAGCGACTGGCTGGGGATTTGGGATTTCATCCTACCCTCCGAGAGGCCTCTGGACATGGTTCAACTTTCATTAAATTCTGAGGCAGAGCATTGAAATAACTTTTCTTGGAAGAGGAGCGTGTGCTCTGAAGAAGAATTTTTTAATTAGAACATGGCTGGTTTTTGTTTTTTGTTTTTTTTTTTTAATTTTGAGCAACTGTAGCTGTAAAGGCACCATGCTCCCCATTTCAGACACTTGCTCCTCATGCAAGTGGGATCGAGCAGCAGTCTCTTAATGACTTACACGGGGTTTGCATCTGAAATGACCGGCAGATGCTGGTTATTTTTCTTGCGTGCTCTTTATAAAGTGGGCGGCGAGACTTGGGTGATACCCTGCCTCTGTGCCGTCACCTTTTGTTCCCCCGCGGGTACCAGCGATGGCGGCCATCCGATGCCTGGCTCTTATTTCATGTTTTCTCAGTTGGTGTTTGGTAACTTCTCTGCCTCGTTTAACCTTCTCTTGTTACCCGGGGTGGCACTGGCTGGGTTATCTTTAAAAACAAACAACGAGCAGGAGCCGAATTCTGGGGCGAGCGGAGGCGCCGGTGGAGCTCGGCCTCCCGTAGTTTCATGTTTTGGGGTCTCCGTCCGCCACGAGCTCCCTCGTGTTTGAGGAATGAGCTTTTCCCTCAGCGGGGGAACTGACAGGCTGTTCCCCGCCCGGCTGCTTATTTTGATAAGTGTTTTCAACAACTGGGGACTGTTGTCCCTGCATCGGATTCAGTGGATGTTTGATATTTTATAAACAGGCACATCACAAGAAGAAACTTGATACTTGGGAGACCAGGCTAATAAAAATCTTTTCCAAACCCCTCTCTTCCCTCCCCTTCCAAGTCATCTGTTGCTTTCTGATGTAACTCCCATTTTATAGGCCTTGCTTGGCTGTTTCTTTCTTGTCTTCTACCAATACTAGTATCTGAGCAGATCAGACAGTGGCTTTTTCACGCCGTATCTCAGCAAGTTGGCTGGTGACACAAAGCTGGGAGGAGTGGCTGACGCACCAGAAGGTTGTGCTGCCATTCAGTGGGACCTGGAGAGAAACCTCATGAAGTTCAACAAGAGCAAACGTAGGGTCTTACACCTAGGGAGGAATAACCCCATGCACCGGTACAAGTTAGGGGTTGAGCTGCTGGAAGGCAGCTCTGCAGAGGGATCTGGGAGTCCTGGTGGATAACAAGGGTGCCCATGAGGCAGCAATGTGCCCTTATGGCCAAGAAGGCCAATGATCTCCTCGGGTATTCAGAAGAGCGTGGCCAGCAGGTGGAGGGAGGTCATCCTCGCCCTTTGCTCTGCCCTGGGGAGGCCACAGCTGGAGCACTGGGGACAGTTCTGGGCTCCCCGGTTCCAGAAGGACGGGGAACTGCCGGAGAGAGTCCAGGGGAGGCTACGGAGATGCTGAGGGGATGGAGCATCTCTGTGCTGGGGAAAGGCTGAGAGCCCTGGGGCTGTTCACTGGAGAAGAGCAGGCTGAGAGGGGATCTCAGCAATAGCCAACGGGCCGGGGGCAAGAGGATGGGGCCAGGCTCTTCTCAGTGGTGCCCGGGGACAGGACAAGGGGTAACGGGCACAAACTTGCCCATGGGAAGTTCCATCTCAACATGAGGAGGAACTTCTTCACCCTGAGGGTGGCAGAGCCCTGGCACAGGCTGCCCAGAGAGGTGGGGGAGTCTCCGTCTCTGGAGACATCCCAAACCCGCCTGGAGGCGTTCCTGTGCCACCTGCTCTGGGGTGACCCTGCTCTGGCAGGGGGTGGGACTGGATGATCCCCAGAGGTCCCTTCCAGCCCCGGCCAGTCTGGGATTCTAGGATCTCTGATAACCATCCGCTTGGTGTGAATCCTGCCTGAGAAGGATTGGTATTACTGCATTATTCCACGGCATTCGGAGGACAAAAAAGCTGACATGGAAGGCATCTTCAGGACAACTCTCACGACAGATTAGGGGAGATGTTTGCTGCGTCTGTGACGTGCTGCAGAACTTCCCTGGAAGTTGCTCCTCACCCTCAAACTTAAGCCTGAACGTGAAGAATATAAAACCGTAGGTCTGAACATAAGGAGCTGCAGGTGAGAAAGGGGTGCCCAGGAGGCCCGGCCAGGAGAGATGTTCATTTGATCTTCAGCCAAAAGACACACGGCGGCAGCGTGTTGCGTATCAGTGGGTGTCTCGAGTCCACGCCGCTCAACAGCAGGCGCAATTAGTTTAAAGCGCTCCCAGGAGCGTTGTTCAAAGAGCTGCAAAAACAACTGCAAACCAGAAGTCCCGGGGCTGGCTCTTGGCCGCGTAGCTTAAAGTACAGCAGCAAAGGGGCCTTTTGCTGAAGAGGACGAGGTGTTTGCAGCTGATTTGGGAAAGGATTTGAACGCTGTGGTTGGGGAGGGGGGAATTGGGGACTCCCTTGGTGGGCATTTAGGATACGGGTTGTTACGGCATCCTATCAGGAGCGTAGCTGGTGCCGGCTTCACAGAGGAGAAGGGCACAGCCGGTATTTACAATTCTCGCCCTTGGGCCAGATGGTCACTTCGTGGTGGGAACGAAAGGCTTGGTTTCCACCAGGGAAGGGTTGTCTCAGGCGTTTGGCTTTGTGGCTACCGGCGGCTTCAGTTGTGACAACTGTTTTTCCCCGAGCTGGCGGTGGCTGTGCTGCAGAGTCAGGATTAGGTGATGTGGTTGTTCGCATCTCTCTCCAAAATCAGATTTGAACTTTGTGTTGCTTCTGGCGGTGGATGAAAATAGCTTTTTTTTGTGTGTGTGTGTGTGCAAGAAATCCTTTTGTATCAAAGGTAAAAAATGATGTTGCCAAAGTTCAGGTGGTTCATGCCCTCACCCAAATCCTTTTGCCCATGAGCCTTGCATGTTTTTGAGGGCAGAAGACCATCCCCTGTAGGACCAGTGTCCTGTAGGCACCAAAAGGCTTGCTTACGGAAGTCACTTCCTTGACATTTGTTGTTCCTGAGGGGTGACAATGGAGGAGCATCGACAGTTGCTGTCTGTCCATGGCTACAAGGTGTTGTAAACCCGTTGCCCTCTTACTTAGCTGGGCCTCTGCGAATTTCCACGGTCAGTAAGATCTAGTGCAACAGCCAGGCAGGGAAGGGCGGGGGGTAAAAGCCAATCTGCCTGTGTTCCAAGACGAGCCTTTTTTTGCCTTTTTCCAGTTTCTATCTTTAATTTCATCAGGGAAATCTTCCTTAACTTCCATTGCGTAGTCACATGATTGGGTGCTGATTTCTGCAGCTCCTTAAGCAATTTCTCCGTGGCGTCGATGGTCACCCAGATCTGCGTGTGGGTGATGGCGCATTAGCTTGGAGCTAATCCGGTGTTTCCCGGTGGTCGGTGGGACTGGGGCAGAATTCCCGGGGATATCCCAGTCTTCCCAATGGTCACGGGATGTTTTTAACCGTGTGAAGTGGAGCTGGCGCCGTGAACCCAGCGTTTCGCAGCCTGCTGGTGGGCTGCGATGTGGTACGATGTGTCGTGGTTTGGGACACGATGTTGACTTGAAATGCCACAAATGAAATGGGTTACGGGTCTCTCCCCGGGCTGGCACCGCCTCCTTGGCACACGCTCCTGGTTTGATGGATGCTCTTCGGCCTCGGCGCTGCCCTGCGTGGAGGTGGTCGCCGTGACAAGGGCTCGGAGGCTTTTTCTTCTAAGGCCCCCATTAAAAATCTCCGTGGAAGCTTTAGGGCGATCGTTATGTGTTCAAAGCCTTTGATTAAAACAAGGCTAATGCCCTAACAAAGATTCAAGGCTTAAAAAATAAAAAGGCTTATAAAAGATAATGCTTGGGTGCGCAGGGGTTAATGCTCATCACTGAGGCATTTATGGTTTTGCGGTTTAAAGTCTTAATTTTTCTGGTTTATATGAACAACGCTTTAAGGCGTGTTGATGGCTGAATGTAAGACTGATTCTGCCCCTGATTCTTTTCACGTGGGGACGTTATTAGATTCGTATGGAAAATAAATGCAATTGCGTGCGGCGTAAAGTGCCTGTGATCTGTTGGGAGCCCGGGAAAGCGAAGTGGAAGCCGGCAGCTCCTCGGCATGTGCCGCGGGTTCGTGGGCTGGGCTGGTCGGAGCCACCCGAACACGGCTCGTCATCGTTCGTCTTCGTGTTGGGGAAATCCTCCTCCGGGGCTGCTGCTGGCCCTGAGCATCCTCCAGGTCCCTTCTGAGGGGGGGAACTATATCAGCCGCAGCCCAGGTGAGCAGCAGGCAGAGCAGGACGCTGTGTTTCGTTGGAAAGCCCGTTGAATTCGTCCTAGGGCTCCTGTTACTTGTGTCTTCAAAATGGCATTCCTTCGAGAAGCCTCCATTTTTATTTTGTCCAGAGGCGGCGACAACTTCCAGTGGTTTGTCCTGTAACATTAACTCCAAAGTTAAGCTTTAGTCAGCCCATATGCCCTATTTTATTTATACATATTGTGGGGTTTTTTCTGATGTGTAGTTACGGTAAAAGCGCAAGTGTCAGCCTAAGCTGTCGCGGTTCCTGTTGACTTTTCTAACAATAGCTGGATTTTTGAGGCCTGCTGATATGACACCGCTCCTTTCTCTAAATCTTTCCCCCCCACTTTTCCTGATTCCCAGCGACGTCCTTTCACTGCGTCGGATTCTGTGGTTTGTTGAAACACCTCCCTTCCCTCACCACCCCACCCCCCCGCCCCAACTTGACCTTGTGATATCCGAGAGCTTTCCAGGGGTGCATTGAAATAAAAAAAATCTCGACGAGGGGAGATGGGATGAATGTTGGCAGGGATGGCAGCTCACCCCTGGTTAGAAATACATGTATAAGAAGGAGGGGGATTTGAATTCAGCAGGGGGAGGCTGGAAACCAGGAGGGAAGTGACAAAGGGGACGAGGACCCGACAGTTCAGCTCTCCAGCGATGTGGGTACAAGGGCTGCGGGAAGGTGTGCGGGGCATCCGAGAGCCTTTCCAGGTGGAATACAAACTACCCTAGGAGCGTGGTTGTGTCTAAGGGGAGGTATTCGTGCGCCCTTGCTAGGGTGGGATGTTGGATAAACGTTGTCAAAAGGAAAACATCTGTTTTATAGGGGAGATATCCATCGGGCCTTGTGTTGATTTGAATAGCTCCTGCTCCGTGCTTGCAATGGCTCCCCTGATGTTTTAGGGGCTGGACTTTGTGGTGCTGTTGCTTTTGCCCCTTTTTAGTCAGTCAGAGGGAAGATTGTTCACTTTTTTTTTTTTCCTCAGATTTTGCAGGTGGGCTGTAACTGCAGCCAGGCGATTTGGTGTCGCTGCATTGCCGCACTGTAGCACGGAAGGGTCAGGTTGTCTTCCCGGGTCTGTAACTCAGCCCCGCGGCTTCCAGCTCTGCGAGTGAAATATTTGGGCTTATTCCCAAGGTGTTTAAGAGGGGAGATATTGGAAACACTAAGAAATTCCAGTGGATTTCAAGAGTTCAGCGAGGGTTGCAGCATCATCCCGCCTCAGGAATGGTCTGGCAAAGTTTCTGCCAAACCCCTGCTGAGATTTTTAAAGGCGATACGGGCTGTTGCTGTAGTTACGAGCCATGCGCGCTCTCCTCTGGAGGCTAGAAATCAGAAACATGTCAGTCTGTTCATTTTTGTCTTCCTTCCTTGTACTTTAATGGATATTCCAGGTGCATCTCTTCTGTCTCTCTAGTAAGAATTTGTTTCAGCAATGACCTGGTTTCTCTTCAGAAACTTTCAGATGCTGCGGGGCTTTTCCCCTTAATTGGGGGGTGAAATTCCTCACCTAAAGTATAGTTTAATGCCGTTTTGATACAACTTTAGAGAAAAAGAAGCACTTGGGACTGTAGTTTCTGAAGCAGTGAACTGGATGCTTGTGTCTGGAAGATGTGGGTAGTCTTTGACCTACCTACCTTCCTTATTTCCCGAGCAGGGTGAATTAAGGAGCAATTGGTTTAAAACCAAACGTTTTATCCAGCGTGTAGTTGCGTAGACCTGTAATTCCCAGTCGAAGCTGTGTTTTGGTAGCTTGCTTGTTGCACTCTTCCCTGTAATCTGCAGCGTGTGGATGTGCTGAGGACATTCCCATCTCCTGCTGCAGGAAGGCCTCCGGTTTCCTTAGGGGAAGTGGTTGGGTGATAATTTCCTCCTCTTGTGTACATTGCTCTGCCAGGGCCGGTACGGATATGGCTTGAAAGCTGCTCAGGTTCCCTCCCGTCTCCCTTCCCCTTCCAGAAGGAAAAGGGATCTGGCTGGAGGACTTCAAACAGGGCTGTGAGCAGGAGGGGGTTCGGCACTGGTCGATGGTGGCAAGCCATTTGGATGGTTTGGGGTGAGCTTTGGGGGTTTGTGGGACCTGCGGTGCCTCCTAGCTTCCGAAGGGAAGGGTTGGTAGCTGAAGGTGGTGTTGAAGGACAAGAACAAGGTGTTGAAGACAAGGCCAGGTTGGACGGGGCTTTGAGCGACCTGGTCTAGTGGTGTCCCTGCCCATGGAAGGTGTCCCTGCCCATGGAAGGTGTCCCTGCCCATGGAAGGTGTCCCTGCCCATGGAAGGTGTCCCTGCCCATGGCAGGGGGTTGGAACCTGGGTGATCTTCAAGGTTCCTTCCAACCCAAACCACTCTGACTTCGCTGAATTCTTGCAGAACGTGCATCGATCAAGTGGGACGAGCCACTACAGCAAAAAGCAGGAAACGCTTTGTGACAGATTAGCGGCTCTCCATGTCTAGGGTGTGCAAGCAGAGCTGTGGGCTAAAGAGGTTCTTTGCTGCTAATTTGGGAAAAGAGAAGTTAAGACTTCTGAAACATTTTTTCCGTGGAGTTACGACATCCTTGCTTAGGTCAGCTCCGTTTCTATGATGAAACGTGATCCCTGTGAGCTGTGCTAATCGGAGCAAAAAGGAAAGGTTTGCTTTTCCTTTTACAGCGAGAAACATCCCAGTAATGCCCTGACTTTCATATTTTTTGAACCCCGTAAGATTCGGTGTCATATTTCATGATTTTTTTAAACTCTTTCTAGCTCCCCATCTGGTCCCTGCCTGCGATCCCAGAGGCTGGGTGCCTCGCCTGCGGAGTCCATAAGAATTTCAATGTAACTCTATCCACTTGCGCTCGTCATCTTAATTTCTAATGCGAAGCATCGGTTGTCTGTAGGTTGGAGCAGTGTTTCAGTAATATTTAAATTCCTACTCTTTTTTTTTCTCCTTACTGAAGGTACTTGACTGAAGGCTTAAGCCCTGCTGTAAGTGTAAACGCCAGGCATGAGGGTAAATGAAAGCTGCGTGATAGCAAGGAACAAAGGGTGCAGATTAAAAGCCGTTTATCGAGTAGGTCCGATATGGATTTCTTTATGCAAACCCTTTACAGCCACTCCAGCGAGCTGGAAAAAGGAGACTAGCAGCTCGCCTGTGCCCGGCGTGTACATCTGCAAATGTTTAGAGAAGTTTCAAGTGTCAAAGAACAGAAGTGAGACCTGGAGATGTGGAAGCTCAGGCTGGAAAAAAAAGAGTAAAATGCAAATGACTGTGGACCTTGTTTGGGGCCGGAGGTAAGATAAGAGTAAAATTAGAGGCACAAAATGAGAGAGGCCCCTGAAAAAGCCTTCTGCTGTGTGGGAGGCGGTAGTACAGGTAGCTCAGAATAGACCAGAGCAGTGTTAATGCTTTTTTTTTTTTTTCTGAGCAATTGAGATGAGACCGTGCCGTGCCTGACGTTGGCCATCTCATCGGCGAGCAGCTGCCACCCCAGCAGGACCTCCCGATAAATGATTCCAGAGCTGGAGGGCAGACGTTTTTAAATGACTGTTTAATGAGGTACCTTGTCTGGATGGCTCTGGTGGGAGCAGAGAGTCTGGGAGAGGACCTGGAACAGCAGGAAAAACTCCTTTAGGAATAATGTCCCAGAGGAGGTGACTTGCAGCTTGGCCGTGCCCTTGTAGCTGTGACTGCCATAAGTGTCTGCTGGAGGAGCCAGTTCTGGGTTGTGTGTTGGTAAAGAGAGGAGTTTGGAGGATGCGGGTCACTCTTTTCCCTACTTCTGTTAGTCCCTTAGAAGCAACAGGGCAAGTAACCTCTGGGGACGTGGGTTCCTGCTCCTTTAAACCCCACTGAATCATAGAATGGTTAGAGTTGGAAGGGATAGTGACGTCCAGCCAGTGGCACCCCCTGCCCTGGGCAGGGACACCTCCCACCAGCCCAGGTTGCTCCAAGCCCCGTCCAACCTGGCCTTGAACCCCTCCAGGGATGGGGCAGCCACAGCTTCTCTGGGCAACCTGGGCCAGGGGCTTGACACCCTCACAGCCAAGAATTTCTTCCCAATATCCAATCTAAATCTCCCCTTTTTCTGTTTGAAGCCATTCCCCCTTGTCCCATGGCTCCCCTCCCTGCTCCAGAGTCCCTCCCCAGCTTTCCTGGAGCCCCTTGAGGGACTGGAAGGGGCTGGAAGGTCTCCCCGGAGCCTTCTCTTCTCCAGGCTGAACCCCCCCAGCTCTCTCAGCCTGTCCCCACAGCAGAGGGGCTCCAGCCCTCCCAGCATCTCCGGGGCCTCCTCCGGCCCCGCTCCAACAGCTCCGTGTCCTTCTGCTGTTGGTGCCCCAGCGCTGGAGGCAGCACTGCAGGGGGGTCTCCCAGAGCGCAGCAGAGGGGCAGAATCCCCCCCTCGCCCTGCTGCCCACGCTGCCGGGGATGCAGCCCACTGAAGAGTGTGGAGGTTGGAAATGAGAAGGGAAGGAGTTAACCAAATATGGGATGAATTTAGTGTTGTATAACCAGCTTGGCTGTGTTGTCATGGCATAATTGTATCTGATATTGTTTTGTCAGTCAAATGACAGGTAGTACAAGTTCAGCATTGCCTGCTGCAGCAGCAGATTATTTTAAGATAATCTAAGGAGGAAATGACAGCAAATACGACGATGAGAAATAAAAGCCGGAGAGGTTATGTTCAAAAGTCTCTTCTAAATTCCCGCTGTTGGGACTCGGGGCTGAACACCGCTGTTTGGGGACGCCAAAGCTTTCAAATGCAGGAAATGTGGAGGTTGGCTGCGGAAAATAAAACGAGGGTTTGTGTCCCTCCCGGGGTGGAAGTGCTGAGTCTGTAGAGCGTTAACGTTTTCACATCTGACCACAAATGCTGCATGCCCGAGAAGCCATAGCAGGAACACGCAGAGATTCCCAAGCCCTTCGTGATGCTGCCTTGCTTAAAATCTGTGCCAGCCGGCGGAGAGGCGCAGACATCTTGGCAGCTGGGAGAAGAGGCGATAACAAAAGAAAACCCGCCCGCTAAAGGGAAGGATGTTCCCTACCAGCTGCTGGTTTCAGTCGGAGTCTTGTAGCCGGCTGCAGTGGGGAGCCCTGCCGGCATCGTGTGCCGCCGGATTTTCTTGGGTGGAAGGTGATAACTCCAACATCTAAGGAGAACTTGGGCGATTCTGCTTAAAACGTGCTTCATTCTTCATCCCTGTTAATGCTTCTTGAAGGTGGAATCTAGTTTATATTGCCTGTTCTACTCGAGGCTGAACGGGCAATAGCTTTTCTTTAAGGCTTGAGGGAAGAGGAAAAAAAATAATGTTGAATTGCCTTATGCTTAGGAATAATTTAAAACTTGAAATTCTTTGGTTTCCAGACATTTAACTTGGCAGCCTGGAAGTATTTGATCATGCGAGGCTCTAATCTGGTAACCCTTCAACCTAAACTAAAGGCTAATTGATTTAAATTACGCTACATGCCCTGTCTTGGAAACAGTTTTCCTGCTGTGCGGGGCAGCTGTCAGCGTTACAGTCCCTTGAGGGGGATGTCCAGACAGATAAACTCGAGGCGGTATCTTGGAAATCAACATTTAAAGGTGTCAGTGCTCTTAGATGTATAATCCTGGCCGTGGCACCCCCAGGAGCTGCATAGGAGAGACACCAGGTTCTTGTGTGTTGCCTCCTGTTTCTTTTCTTGCCTCTCTATTCCCTTGTGCAAAACGGACCCAAAGAAGCAGAAGAGAAGCTCCACACGCCCCGGCAACGTGCGCTGGCAGCCCAGAAACCCCCCCACAGCCTGGGCTGCATCCCCGGCAGCGTGGGCAGCAGGGCGAGGGGGGGATTCTGCCCCTCTGCTGCGCTCTGTGAGACCCCCCTGCAGTGCTGCCTCCAGCGCTGGGGCACCAACAGCAGAAGGAGACGGAGCTGTTGGAGCGGGGCCAGAGGAGGCCCCGGAGCTGCTGGGAGGGCTGGAGCCCCTCTGCTGTGGGGACAGGCTGAGAGAGCTGGGGGGGTTCAGCCTGGAGAAGAGAAGGCTCCGGGGAGACCTTCCAGCCCCTTCCAGTCCCTCAAGGGGCTCCAGGAAAGCTGGGGAGGGACTCGGGATCAGGGAGTGTAATGATAGGACACGAGGTAACGGTTTTACACTGAAAGAGGGCAGATTTAGATGAGAAGTTTGGAAGCAATTCTTGGCTGTGAGGGTGGTGAGCCCCTGGCCCAGGTTGCCCAGAGAAGCTGTGGCTGCCCCATCCCTGGAGGGGTTCAAGGCCAGGTTGGCCGGGGCTTGGAGCAACCTGGGCTGGTGGGAGGTGTCCCTGCCCAGGGCAGGGGGTGCCACTGGCTGGGCTTTAAGGTCCCTTCTAACCCAAACCATTCCATGCGATCCTCGACCGGCCATCCCAGGATGGAGATACAACCCTGCGACACCTGCAAATGGGTGTAACGAGTTAAGGCACCGTTTGACTTGAGTTTCCTCCCATTTGGCAGCCTGCGAACCTGCCCTGAAAACGCTTCTCCCGCTGTGAAATCTCTTACTGTGCGAAGAGGCCGATTTGCATCCGCTCTCTTCAGCCACCGCGAGCTGTAAAAATATTTGGCCGCTTGTTTGGTTTGAAGCTGCCTGAGTGCAAATAGGAGACGCACCTTCAGCTTGAAAATGACCTTGTCTGATCTTGGGGAAACTTTCTGCTGTAATTTAATGTGGCGATGGATCCTCGGGAATCCTCGGCAACATCTGGGAAGTGACAGCGAGTGGAAATACAAGCGCGGGGCTGTAAAGGCTGCTTTGGCCTCCTTCAGTCCCCGTTGCCCACCACAGGTCTGGGCTCCGGTTGGCACAATGTGCTCACCAATGGTGAAAGAACCACCTCTATCCTTATGGATTCCTTTCCAATTCAAGGGATTCCGTCATCCGGCTGTTGTGTTTGCTCCTTCCCAGCCGCTGCCGTAACCTGCACCTTAACGTTCTTGCCCGTACTTTTAATTCCTTTATCAGCCAAAAAGGTTTTGCTAGTGATATTGGGAAGAACCTGAAGGAAAGTGAAATAAGCGGGCTTAAAAGGTGTACAAAATTCCGAGCAAGGGAATAATTTGTACCCGTCACAAACACAAACCCCACGAAGTGACCTCTTGTCTTCAGGGGCCTGATTTCTTGGTTCCTCTGCCCGTTTGATGTGAAGTTGTGAGACCAAGAAGCGAATTCCGCTTTTTAAAAAAGCGCTCCTGCTTTCACAGCCTGTTCGTGGTGCTGTTCCGAGGAATTCCTTCTTCCTGAGGCTTCAAGCGTGCGGGGATGGAACTGGAATGCAGTATCGTCCTCTCTGGATGTCGCAAGAGGCTTGGGAAGCTCTCTCCTGGAAGCCGTGCTTCCCAAAGCTAGCTCCGCAAGGCTTTTCTGCCTTCTTTACCTGGAGAAGTATGCCACAGCCCGACATTCCTGAAAGCTGGTGGTTTTTTCTTTTCCCCTGTTGGTCTGATAATCTAAAAATGATTTTTTTTATTTATTTTTTTTTTTTCTTTCCTACCAAAGCTCACCTTGCTGGCAGCAGTGCCGTTCCGGGCTAGCACATCGCTGCCTGGCGTAGACTCTGCTGCTGGAAGCCAGTGGGAGCTTGGGTCTTCTAGTCCACACGGGAATCTCTTGAGTCATCTCTCCAAATCCGGGCAGGCTCAACGTCATTCCTTTGCCTCCAGCAAGCCCAGTTCTGTGGCTGGGAGGGAGCCTTTGAGGCTGAGGAGCCCTGAAGGCAGCGGCTGGTTGGGCTGGTTTGTGGTGAACTCCTGGTGTTGTGGTCAGAGGAGGTGGGGTGGCCCAGGACCCAGGGGGGCAGGGGTCGCCCAGGGCAGAGGTAGGGTAGCCCAGGACTGGGGGTGGCCTGGGATAGGAATGGGGGCAGCCTAGGGCAGAAGCAGAGGTGGCCCAGAGTGGAGGTGGGGTAGCCCACGACTGGGGTGGGGGTGGCCCAGAGTGGGAGTAGAGTAGCCCAGGGCTAGAGGTGGCCTGGGATGGGGGCAGGGGTGGCCCAGGGTGGAAGTAGGGTAGCCCAGGACTGGGGGTGGGGATGGCCCAAGACTGGGGATGGCCCAGGGAGGAGGTAGCATAGCCCAGGACTGGGGCGGGGGTGGCCCAGGGAGGAGGTAGCATAGCCCAGGGCAGAGGTAGTGTAGCCCAGAACTAGGGGTGGCCTGGGATGGGGGCAGAGGTGGCCCAGGGTAGAGGTAGGGTAGCCCAAGATCAGCCCGGGACGGGAGCAGCCCAGGGCAGAGGTGGCCCAGGGCAGAGGTAGGGTAGCCCAGCGCTTCTGCTCCCACCCAGGCACGCTGCGCCTGCTTCTCACATGCTTCAGGCTGGGCCGGGTGCGCAGCTCAGTGCGCCCTGGTAAGGTGAGGGGTTCGAATCCCGGAGCAGGCGGGTGCTGCGGGGGTGAGCAAAGGTGGTTTCTGCCTCCTGCCCGTTGGGAGGGGGCCGCGGTTTGTTGAGTGCTCTGTTGTTCAAGAGCAAAAGCTGTGAAAAACAGAACAGCTAGCTGATATTTTGCAGGCAGACGGGGATAAATGGTTTTCAACTGAAAGAGGGGAGATTTCGATGAGATCTGGGGAAGAAATTCTTGGCTGTGAGGGCGGTGAGCCCCTGGCCCAGGTTGCCCAGAGAAGCTGTGGCTGCCCCATCCCTGGAGGGGTTCAAGGCCAGGTTGGACGGGGCTTGGAGCAACCTGGGCTGGTGGGAGGTGTCCCTGCCCAGGGCAGGGGGTGGCACTGGCTGGGCTTTAAGGTCCCTTCCACCTCTAACCATTCAATGATAACTCAGCCCCCCAGGTCTGCAGAGGTAGGGCCGGCACGTCCGGGTGCAGCAGCCTGCAGGTCCGAGGTTTCAACTCAACCTATGGCAAAGGCTCATTTCCGAGCTAAACCCGCGGAACCCTTTATCCTCAGTTTCCCGGAACACTAATCCTTGCATTAAGGGAAATGATAGAGAAAAGAGCTTGTTAATCAATTAACGTTTGCCTTGCCTGTCCTGGGGGTGGATGCGCATGGGTGTGCCACGGCCAAGGTCCCCGAGTTGTCTCACGGCTGTGGGAACCGGCGTTGGCAGCTGGAGTGAGGGAGCCCGGGTCCCTGATCTTCCTGCTGGTGATTCACAGACACCTTTCGCTGCCACTTCAGGTCTAGGCAGGTAGCTGCTTTGAATTTTGCCGGAGTTTTTTTAGGAGGCATCTAGCTCAGGAGTGGTATCGGGTGTGCTTGCCGTTGTGCTGTAGTAATGGACCGTGGGAAGGCACCTAGTCCTTCCACTGTGGGGAAAAAAAAAAAACACATGTTAGTTTGAATGATTATGGGCAACATTTGCGCCAGGTGGAGAAAGGAACTTGCAAAATCTGTTATGGTGTTCCTGCTCTGACATAGTAACGCGTTTCCGGGCTTTAATATCTTAACCTGGATTTGCAAGAGCAATTTGTGCACGCTTTTGAGCTCTCTTCTGGGTCTCCTTCCCTTCCACTGCGTATCACACAAGATTGCTTCCCAATGAGATGTTCTTTACAAGAATGTTCCAGGATCTGTGATTGCGTCCACCTGGTTGTTCGAGGCTTTTATCTCGCCCAGCTTGGTGACGGTGGGTAGAGCTGATGACGTCGATGCCCTTCGCTGTAGGGCTGCTCTGGGCTGGAGTTAGCGAGCTGGAAGAGAGAGGGATGGCGGATAGTCTACGAGAGAAATCCTCCTCCCGCTTTTCAGACCTGCCTCCCAGGTGATTGGGAAGTGTACTTTGGAAATCCAGGAACTCTAGGGTTGTTTGGTTTTGGTTTGGTTTTTTTTATTTATAGTGGATAAATTCATAATGAGTGTCAGCGTCTGTAAATAAAACCCAGGAAGGACGTACCTGTGGATGTACTCTCAGCGATCCCTCCCCAGGGGCTGGGATGGCTCCTGGGAAGCTCTGTTACTCCAAACCCCATCAACTTCTGTCCGGGAACCGGGACGAGTACATTTCGCTTTTCCTTTTAATTCCATGTGGTTTCTAACTGGATTTTTTTTTTTTTGTGCTTTTCAGGTGCTGGAGAGTCTGGGAAAAGCACCATTGTGAAGCAGATGAAGTAAGTGAGAGCGCAGGCATGTAAACTGCAATTTTTTTTGTGTGAGACGAAATAAGGGGATCTGCGGTGCCCTACTGGTTTGGCTTTGGGAATGACGGCTTGGTTTTCTTCCAGGATTATTCATGAGGATGGCTATTCGGAGGAAGAATGCAAACAATATAAAGTGGTTGTCTACAGCAATACTATCCAGTCCATCATTGCAATCATAAGAGCCATGGGAAGGCTAAAGATAGACTTTGGGGAAGTTGCCAGAGCAGTAAGTATTTCACTTATTTCCCTTCGTCTGGGGCTGTGCTGTGAATTGTGTTAATGAATCCTGGAAATTCAGTCCGTGGCGCTCACGCTGGAAATATGTTTGTTACGAGATGCCATAGCAAAAGACCTTTCATAATTCGGAACGTATTACCAGTGCGAAGTGTCAAGGGTGGTTTACTGAGGTTACGGGTAAGAGCCTTTAGTAGTCTGAATGCTCAAAAAAAAATAATAATCCCCAAACCTTTGTCTTAACTATTTGAATTTTTAACAAAATTCTTGGTTTTGATTTAAATTGCTCGACATCAGTCCTCAGTAGTGCTTCACGGCGTTGTGGCGGTGAATGTTTAAGCTGAGCCAAATAAATTTTAGTAATTGTCGCTATTTGTCTTTTTAGGTTTTTTGGGGGGGGGTTGAGGCCCTGCTTTTCCTCACCCATCCAGTGCTGCTGGTGGGGGTTACTGGTTACTAGCTTCACTTTCAACACTTCACAGAATTGTAGAATGGTTTGGGTGGGAAGGGACCTTAAAGATCATCTTGTCCCACCCCCCTGCCCCGGGCAGGGACACCTCCCACCAGCCCAGGTTGCTCCAAGCCCCGTCCAACCTGGCCTTGAACCCCTCCAGGGATGGGGCAGCCACAGCTTCTCTGGGCAACCTGGGCCAGGGGCTCACTGCCCTCACAGCCAAGAATTTCTTCCAAACTTCTCATCTAAATCTCCCCTTTTTCCGTTTGAGGCCATTACCCCGTGTCCTATCACTTTGCGAGGGTAGAAACCGAAGTTTCAGGATATCTTGACCCACGTGGTGGTGGGGAAAGCACGGGCAGAATGGCGAGTCAGGGACTCCTGGGAATGGGTGGGAGAAGGGAACTGTGTGTGCCAGCACGGGGCAGCGGCTGCGCAGCCTGGGGCTCTTCCTACCTGGCACTAACTCTTCGTGCTTACGGTTAATACGCGGGAAGTGAAGTAACCTGCGCTGTCTCTTTGTGATGCAACCACAGACGTTTTGAACTGAGGATATAAAGCCTCCTGGCTGAAGGGCATACCTTCGCTCACGTGTTAACCTCGGCTGCGACTCCACCGTTGCTCCAAACCCTCCCTCGCCTTCCCCTCCGCCTTTCCTCTGTGCTTGTTGAGGCCAAGGGGGGATTTCAGCTTAGCTGAGGAGGTGGAAGATATTAAAATCCAAGTTCCTTTCTCAGTTGACCTGACCGGGCTGAGCCGGCTTCGCAAAAGCAGAACAAGAGCCTGGTGCCAAGAATTTTCTCATGTCTCAATCCACCCCGAAGGGCAAACAGCTTCCCCCGCTTTCCTAGGAAAAGACCCAGGGTAACCGAATTTATTGTCTCGCAGCAAACCGCAGCAGTGACCTCTCCTCAGCGTGGCACCCTACCCCTGAGCGCAGAGCCTCGTAGCTGAGGGTCCGCCTCTGTGGTACGGCACTTCGGGGCTTGATGACGTTAATTTAGGTGCCCGTTGCTTGTGCTGGGGAGGTAGCCTGACAACTTGACTCTTGCCCGAGCTCAGGTATGTGCTGGGCAGCACGGTTTAGGGATCAAACGAGAGACGTTAGGAGGAGCCAGCGCGAAGCTGAGAACTCGCTGGGACAGCGGAAAGGTCTCTCGCGTCTCCCCAAAGGATGCTGGCAGGGCTGGTGGCTGTAGAAATAAACATTCAGCGCGGGATGTAGATCATCCCCATTTTCGCTTTGAAAATCCGCTTGTTAACTTACAGAAGAGTGAGGCCCTGCTCTTAAGACTTCTGGGAAGAATTTTTCGTGCTCTAGGGCAAACACTCAAACCCCGATCAGTCCATCCCGTCTCTTGATGAAATGGCGTATTAAGAAATCACTCTCCCTTTCTTCCGACAGCGATTGCAGCAAGTGGCAAGTCCTCGAAACTCGAAACCTATAATCATCCAAAGCTTGCTTCTGATAACTGAATTCTTTGTTGTTGCCATACTGTACAACACGAGGTTTTCCCATTTAAAGACTATTCTTTATCGTTTAGTTCGTTAGTCTATAGCAACACATTGACGCTGTTACCTTTCCTCTGAAATGCTACACCGCCGGCTTACTGAAATCTCGTGTTTCGGATGTGAATGCTGCCTGTCCTTCAGAGCGGCGGATCCCTGCAGCCGTGGCGCTACAGAAGCGTTGTGTGCCACCCGCGATCAGCGCATCTCGCCCCACGGGCTGGAGCTTCTTGCCCAGGATTTGCCTTTCTGACAGCAGGAAAAAAATAACGTGGTGATTTGGGGGGGCGGGGGGAGAGTGGATCGACAGCATGAAGAGGGCACCACGATTCCTTAGAGCAGTTGCCGCATCCCCTGGGACCGTTGCTATTAAACCTCGCTGTAATTTTTAAAGGTATAAATGAGCGTAGTTCCTAATGTGTTTTATTTCCCCTCTTCCTGCAGGACGATGCTCGTCAGCTCTTTGTGTTAGCCGGCAGCGCGGAGGAAGGCGTGATGACTGCCGAGCTCGCCGGCGTGATTAAGCGGTTGTGGAGAGACGCTGGCGTTCAGGCCTGCTTCAGCAGATCCAGAGAATATCAGCTGAACGACTCCGCATCATAGTAAGAAACCGTTACCGGCTCCTGAGCTCTTCCCAGCTTACAAACTGGTGTTCAAAAAGGGCCGGTGTGGCTGAGAGCGGGGTGGTATTTGTGTGGTGAGGGTCCCCTTCCGAGGGGGCGGGTGGAAACCCTGGTCTAACTGGTTTACACGGGGTTGTTTTACAAGGTGACTGGATACTTTAGCTCATCAAAGTCAGTTTTCCTGTTTGTCTTCCCTATGTTTTATTGGGGGGGGGGGGAAACCCCACACATTCTTTTGTTTTGCGCCGAGGTGAGTTTGCCGGTCTGTTTTTCGCGGAAGAATAACTTAGCAGCTTGGCATTACGGTGGCTTGTTACAGCAGGTGATCGCTTCTGTCACCTTCGTTATCCCTACAGAAAGGAGTAACGCCTCCTGATTAAACTCCCAATTTGTAACGATTTCTAGGAGTGGGATCTCCTGATACTGGCCGATCCATATTCTCCTTAACAGCTCTCCCAGCGCTTCCGTTCCCGATGGGGCGCGGGCAGCGCTGCGGGCTGCCTGTAAACCTAAAACCCGCGCAATTGCTTAACAATTGGGAAGTTACGACTAGATAAACAGGCTGCTGCTGGCTGGTTAATGAGGATTTTGACTAAACGCCTCATCTGTTTCCGAGGGGCAGGTTAGTGCAGGGAGGGGAAACTATTCCCTTTAATGAGCAAAACAGTTGTCGCTTTTTTCCCTGTTTAAAGTCACGTGCTTCGTCTCTCTAGAACAAAGATTTGAAACTCTGAAAGGAGGATTTTTGGGGTTAAGTTGCCTCCTGATGTCCAGCTGAAAACTCGTCTGGATTTAGCCAAGTTTTAAGCCTTTGAAAAATTAGTTTGGAAGTGCTTTATAAAGGACCTTCAGATGTGTCACAGCTCAGTTGCCTGCAGGCTCTGTCGGCGCGGAGCATATTTTAGCTTGAAAATAAGGGAGAATTTTTCTAAATTTGTAACACCTTGGCAGGCTATCATGGGTTTAGATCAAGGTAAGCGAGTTGACAAGAGGAGGCTTGCTCAGATTCGTGTGCGCCACGCGAGGAGGAAACTTCGGATTCAAAGGGAGAGGGGGGGTAAAAAAGGATAGATGAGGAAAGGGGGGGTGGATGAGGGAATAATTTAACGAAAAGAGAAGAGAAGGAAAGCATAAGGACTTCTGGAGCAGAGGATCTAGGGCAGAAAGCACAAGTGGTGGAGCAGAGCTTAAGGAGGAAGCTAGAGATGGGGAACCTCGGCTTTGTGGTTGTGGTGGTCAGCTTTGAAAGAGGAGGAGAATGAAGGCAGGCTGGAGAATACGGGGCAGAAAAGGGGTCGGGAGGATGGCAGCCCGCTTTAATGGGCTCCCGCTTGCCCTGGCTGGATTTCAGAGGGTTATTCCTGTCCCCGAATATCTACAACCCACTCGTGTCCGGTTTCTGGAAGTGGTAGGTGTGGGCAGAGCCGCTGTGACGAGTTGCTGTCATGAGCTGGTGGCAGAGAGATCTCAGCCCGATGACGGCGTGACGTTTTTCCGATAAGTACCTCGGAGAATTTTGCTTCCCGTCCCAAGGCCGCAGGAAGTTGCACCAAAGCAGCGTTATTTTGACTCGGTAGCCTGGCAACTCGGGCCGTTAGGAAACGCCGCAAGTGGGTTCCTTTAGCAGAGCACAATTACGCAGTTAAAACCCTGTTTTCTCCTGCAGGACCCCCCCCGGCCCCAGCGCACAGACCCGGCTGCGTGTTCAGACAGTATTTTTCTTTTTTTCCTCTCCGCTCAACACGTGGCTCCCGACCTGCCTTATCTTCTGGTCTGACCTAATTATTTCTCTTCTTCATGCTTAAAGGCTGGATGTCCTGCCGTCCCTTTCTGTGGCCACGCAGGTACTAGTTTTTGTGCACAATTCCTTTGTGGGAGTTTCACTTCCCGGCTCCTTTCGGTATCTCCGACAAATGGGGCTGAAACTTCGGGGTTAGCAGCCTTTCAATGTGTGCCCCGTTTGAGATGATTGAATTTCAGCTGGGAAACCAGTACGGAGCTGTGTTTCAAGCCCGGTTCTGGCTGAGCGGGTGCTGCACCTCGCTTCACAACAGATTTCGGGGCCTCTGCTGAGACACCCGGAAAGGGGGCGGAAAAACAAAAAGAGGAACATCTGAGCGATCGCTTGTGAAAATTAGGTGGCATCAAGAACAAGAGCGCCGTGGCAGAGAGCCAAGGCTTTCGGGGCAGCATCGAATTGTTCCGAAAAAAAAAAAAAAACCAACCCAAAAAAACCAACAAAACAAAACAAAAAAAAAAAAAA
Organism: Chroicocephalus ridibundus; assembly: GCF_963924245.1. Lineage (NCBI taxonomy): Eukaryota > Metazoa > Chordata > Aves > Charadriiformes > Laridae > Chroicocephalus > Chroicocephalus ridibundus. Next base: position 1,966,230 of record NC_086303.1, read on the forward strand.
CCAAAAACATTTCTTCCTGCTGTTTCCTGCCTCGCTGAGCACTTGTCCTGGTGTGGGAGGGATCCTGCCCATCCAGAGCTGCCCCGGCAGGCAGGAGCCTGTGTGGGAGGAGAGGAGGCAACACTAATAACGGCGTGTTGTAATGCGTATGCCACGGGCAGCGGTAAGCTCCCGAAGATAACCGCTTGTGACGCTAATCCAAGTGATCTGTCCTGGAATCGTAGCGGGCTTTGCATGTTTTCTTCTTATTTTTGAAGAACAGTTGAGTAAGTCTTGGTCTAAACTGTGGATGGTCAAGCAGTAGTGTGAATGCTCAACGTCTTCTCCAGGCACCATCTGATAATCATGGAATGGTTTGGGTGGGAAGGGACCTTAAAGCCCAGCCAGTGGCACCCCCTGCCCTGGGCAGGGACACCTCCCACCAGCCCAGGTTGCTCCAAGCCCCGTCCAACCTGGCCTTGAACCCCTCCAGGGATGGGGCAGCCACAGCTTCTCTGGGCAACCTGGGCCAGGGTCCCACCACCCTCACAGCCAAGAATTTCTTCCCAATATCTCATCTAAAGCTCCCCTCTTTTAGTGTAAAACCGTTCCCCCTCATCCCATGGCTCCCCTCCCTGCTCCCGAGTCCCTCCCCAGCTTTCCTGGAGCCCCTTTAGGGACTGGCAGGGGCTGGAAGGTCTCCCCGGAGCCTTCTCTTCTCCAGGCTGAACCCCCCCAGCTCTCTCAGCCTGTCCCCACAGCAGAGGGGCTCCTGATGTCCCTCTAACCACCCCGCTCTTTTGCTGCGATATTTCAGACATCTCTATTTTTCCTTGCCTTGTTGCACCTTCTCGTTTCGCTTTACCTCTGAGGCGAGCTCTCCGGCTCACCGCTCCCGGCTCCATCAGTGCCGTGGAGAAGCGTTTCAGACCTGGGTACCCAATTCTTGGTGTAACAGCTACGAAGACCAGAAACCCGTCTGCTGGTGCAGCAGGGCTGAGGCACATTCCCGTCTTGCGCATCTTCAGTTACCTCTATCTGACACTTGGAAAAGTCGGCAAGCGGATAATGCTTTGAAATATTTTAGTTTGCTCCTTTGCTACTTTTTCCAAAGTTCATGCAGGCAGCAGTCTGCAGAAACTGTAGGTAATTATCCGCAGTCTCACAGGCAATTAGCATAGTTTCTAATTAACCGTTCTCTTATTCTGCCATCTCTTGTCTTGTTCCCAAGTGGTGGTTTTGGCCTGAATTCCCTGACGTGGTGCCGGGTAAAAACTAGATTATTTCCATGTGGGGTTTTCTCTCCTCTTTGCTTTCAAGCACCGGCTCGCAGGGCATCGTCCTCCCGATGCTTTATTGTGATTCCCCTCGAGTAGCATCACCTTGGGATCACAGTTCAAGTTTTGAAGTGAGTTTTTTTCATCTTTGGGTCTGTCTTAACTGGTTAAATGGAGAAAGGTAATACACAACACTCTCTTTTCCTGGTAGATCCCGCTCTGTTATCTTGTTTTCTGCTCTTATCTGCCCAAATCCGGCTAAACACCAGGGGAGAGAGGAGGCAGATTTCTGCAAAAACAACGCATTTCTTAAATATAGGTTTCTCCTGCTTTCTTCCTGCTGCGGGAAGACTCGGCTTTGGGCGATTAATTCTGTATGAGCTGGCAGCCCATGCGGGAAGAGCACCGTTTGCGTTTTCAGGGTGGCGCAGGGGCTTGTGATAATGTTTCTGGAAAGCCTGGTGTTTGGTGGCTGCAAATCTCGGACCCGCCTGGGTGCCGGACCCGCATCTTTTCTGCCGCCTTCTCCCCTCTCCCTGGCGAAGGCTGGCCTTTTTGTCTGCGGCTCTGCCTTGGGGCGAGATGGTGGCAGCCCCTCCTTCCCGGAGCCCGGCCTGCCGTTCATAATAAACGCTTTGTATGAATCTTTCAGAGCCCTTTTTTGGCCTTGAAAGCATTCTTGCCGGCGCTAAAAGGAAACATGACTGAATTTGTTAGGAAAATACCATTCCAGGGTTGGCATGAGCGTGTGGAGGAGGGGAAGAACTCCGTTATCTTCACCAACTCAAAGCTTCAGAACGTCCCTCTCCTGCCATCAGCGTTTCTTAGAGCAGCGTGAGATGGGACCACCCTGGAACTGGCAGGTTGTTCTGGTGGGACTGGAAGTAGCCATCCTTGCACACGCAGGTGTTGAACCGGCACCAGGATGGCCTGGGAAGGCTGGGAGGGTCACTGTCCTGGTTTGAGGTAAAACAGAACCAACTTTCTGTTCAGTAATTTTATTTCTTAGCTAGGCCTCTTCTAACCCTCTGAAACTAACAGCGTGTCGTGTCTGAAAGGGTCCGTTCAGAGTGATACGGCCAGTGTCTACGGTTTGTGCCAAGGGATGGTACGCAGAGAGGCTCTTGCTTACACTTATTGCTGTAACAACCGAGGTCAGCTAATTTCGTTATTTGCCCCGTTAGAGGGTCGGAAGCGGAAAAGCCTAGAGGGGTCCCACCTTTGGGAGGAGCGGACAGGAGAGGTGACCCCAAACTGACCAACAGGGGTGTTCCATCCCATCTGCCCCACGCTCGGTGTAAAAGCTGAGGGATTAAAGGGTCGGTCTCTTCCTTCAACGGCTGACGTCCGAGGAGGACCCCGTCTGTTCGTCTGCCTTTGATCCCCATCCGTGTGTTCCTGACTCCAGCTCTGGAACCCAGTTCCCACCCGCCGCTGAGTCCAGTCTGGGGCTCCCCCAGTGCCTGCCGGTGACGTCATCCTGGGAGCTTGATACAGTTTTGTATATACTGTATCTATTTCATTATTTTCCTTTTTATTTTATTATTAATATTTCCTTAAAGTAGTTTAGTTTCTTCTAAACTCGGAAATCTCTCTTTATCTCTCCTCCTCCTCTCCGTGCACGAGAGGCTCGGGGGGAGCATCTGTCGCCGGCCATTGGCCGATTTGGCCAAAACCACAACAGTCACTACGACAAACACAAGTTGCCCTGCAGGCGCTTGGTCAGCTTTTTTTTTTTTTTTATACTGGAGCCCTCGTTTTAAGGGTGAAAATAAGAAGGGAGACAAAACCAAAGAGACTTTTTGCAAGCTGGTGTTTGCAAGGTGGCGTTGAAGCTGGCTCCGTAAACACCAGGGATGCGTGCGTGGTGAGTTCAGCGGCTGAAGGAAGCCGGGTGGCGAAGGAGATCGTGAAAAGGGGCTTCAAACTGCGTGGGACAGAGAAAGATTCAGTAAGGTGTACGTTTTCAGTTCCCGAAACAATATTTGGGAGGAACATCTTTAGACTTTCAGACGGACTGTGGCAAGCCGCGGGTTATGAGTCGCTCGAAACCACGAGTCTCAGACCGTGGTTGTTTTTCCAGTTTTTATTCAAGTTCTACTAAATCCGTAGAGGGGAAACAAGTGGGAGTCGGCGCAGGCTGGGCTCTGCAGCCTGGGTTTGGTGGGTGCCCACAAAGCCAGCCGCCTCCGGCGAGGCGAGGAGGGCTGGAGGAGCCAGCAAGCGCTTGGGCCGCTCCCGAGAAATCCCCTGTGCTGCCTCCTCCAACCGTTCAGGTGTTTCTATGGGATCTGGTATTTATTTGCCCTTGGAATCTCCCTGGAATTAATCTGGCAAAGCTTTTTTTTTTTATTTTTTTAAGGCAGCTTGCGGATAGAGCTTAATCTGCTCCACCTTGTTCCCCTGCCGGACGTGCCAAGGTTCAAGAGTGGCACTTTGCGATCTGTTTTGGTGGGACTTGCCTGGCTCCGTTCCCTCCTCGCTGCCTGCCTGAAAAGCCTGAAGTAGGAATTACACCGGTTTCCCTGCCCGAACTTCTGCCGCTGAAAGCCGGCAATTAGGAGCAGATGTTTTACAGCTTCGGCTGGCACATTTGTCACTGCAGTGATTCGGGGCAGCTGTGCGACCTGTAGCAAAGCCAAGCTGTTGGGAGTTGCTGGCTCAGGTCTTAGGTAGGACTCCCATCGGCTTTTGAACCGCCGTATCCCGGTTAAACTCGTACTGGTAGGAAAGAGCTGGGGGGGGGAATCTGAGCACGTTATTTCCTCAGTAGAAATATTTCTTAACTGAAGCCTAATGAAGGTTAAGTACCTTCCAAATTCTGTTTCGCTAAGCTGAAACTAAAGCTGGCCCCAAGGATAAGTTTTGGGTGGCGCGTTTCTGGCGGAAGAGCGTTTCACAAAGGGGTCATCCCGCTGAACAGGAGAGAGGAATGAGAGGAGCTGGCCCTTTCTGGGCTAAAACGGCTCGCACGGGATACCAGGTCTTTGAGCAAAGCCCCGCGGCGCCGGGCGAGCGCGGGCGGGAGGCTGGCAGGTAGGCTGCATTCTTTTTGGGGCTGGGAAAATAGGTCAGCGCTCTGCAAATACACTGGCAATCCTAGCCAGAGGAGAGGCTGAAGCCGATGGAGGAGGGAGACGTCACTCAGTACGTGGCCTGCTCGGTGAGGAAGGCGAGTGGAAATTCGGGGTTGGTGGCGCAGCTTTCAGGTGCATGGGAAGGAGCGATCCCTGGCTGGCAACGGATCTGTGATAAAAACGTTTGTCTGGGAGGGCAGGGTTTATTACACCGGTTGTGCCACTAAAAATCTCACAGTTACACAGTGCTGTATTGATTAAAAACTGCTCCTGATAAAGACGTGGCCCGTCCCTTCCCAACGGAGCGATCCTCGTCTCCTTTGCGGAAGCAGGAGGCAGTCGCCTTCCCCTTAACAGGAAAAATGAGCTGAGAGGTGTCGCTGGCTGGAGCGGGACTTGTGACGCTGCGGGAAATGATGTGTACTTCTTGAGTTACGTGCCGGAGAGCCGGACTTCAAAGGGAATCTGCTGTAGCTGGAGTTAGTTGGGGTCTCGATGGGTGCCTTGCCTCGGTGCTGCGGAGAAACGGCTTCCTCGGGCGGCCGTGCCGTCGGGGAGCCGGCGAGGACCGTGTTAGTTTGCTGTTGCTAAAGGAATTTGTTCTGGGGGTAGTTCTTGACGCTTAATTCTTTCCTCCTGCTTCATTTGCCGTACCCTTGCCCTTTAAAAGCGAGCCGCTGGATTTATTGCCTGGCGCTTTGATGCGAAAGACCTTGACTGCTTTGAATTGCCCCAAGAGATACCAGTCTTGGCGTGGCTTCGGCATCAGCAGCGCTTCTCGTGCTGGCTCCTTATCAGGCTTCGTTTTCCCCAGTGAGCCGAACTCTACCCGGCACATGCGGCAAGGTCGTGTGGGGAGGGGGTTGAAAATACACCCCACGAAATCAACCCTTGGGGACAGGGCTTTGTTTGCTGCGCGTTCGAGGTCTGTCCTACCTGAAGCTGATGAATAAATTCCGTGATGACTTTCTTCTGCAGTTCATAAAAGATTCATGGCCAGCAAGCGAGACTAAAAAAAGCCCGTCTTGTGTTGTCTCTTCTGGTTTAGTTACCTGAATGACTTGGATAGAATATCCCAGCCGACCTATATCCCGACTCAGCAGGATGTTCTGCGGACCAGAGTTAAAACGACCGGCATCGTGGAAACTCACTTCACCTTCAAGGACCTGTACTTCAAGTAAGTGAAGGGCAGCGCTTGGCCCCGTGGACTGCGGGGATTTCTGCGGTGCGTGGTGGTGGTGGTGGGTCCCACACCTGCGCTGCCAAACCTCTTGCCCTGTTTTTAACTGTCCTCCTCGCCTCCGTTACGCTCCCTCTCTCTCTACTGGCACCGCTCACCGGAGAGACCGGTTTGACTTTTATTTGCCTTCTTCTGTTCTTTTCAGCTGCTTTTATGTTGGAATCGCAGACACAGGTACTGACTGCTTGTTTACAGGATCCCACCCCCCCCCACCCCACCCCCCAAAAAAAAGAAAAAATACTAAAAGGACACTGACTCCTGGATTTTGAGTTTAAATTTAACCCCTTCCTGTGAAGCGGGAGGTCAGAGCTCTCCCTGCAGTCGCAGGCTCGGCTCTGGAGGCTGTAGATGACTGTGGTGACTGACGCTCGCTGCCCAGCAGGACCAGGGTGCGCAGAAAACCTGACGGGGACCATCTGCCGTGGCGTGACACCGCCGGGGATGGGACTTCCCCATCCTCCCCGCCGTCTAAATTCAGTCCCTGCAGGGCTCAGGTATCGAGCCTGGTCTTGGCAGTGTCCCTTTACGTATCGCTAATGGAGCTCCCTCTAACCTCGTAGCGGCTGCTCGCCTGCAGTTTAGCTCTCCCCCTCCCTGCTCTCGATCCGTTCGTTAGAAAATCCTCGTTAGATCCTGGCTTTGGATCCCGGGCGGGCTCCTGACAAACAGCCCAGAGCCCCGCAGGGTGGGCATTCCTCTCCTGTAACGTGGATGTAGGAAAACGCAGCCCCTCTCTTGGGCGAGTTCCTTCATCTGTGTCACTCTTTTCAACTCTGTGTTGCTCAGAGCCTTTAAACCTTTGTTTGCTTATTTTTTAGCTTGTGTTTGAAAACGGTTTGAAAGAGCCATGAGCAAAAACCCAAGAGTTGCTTGTAGAATCTGATCCGTTTGCACGCTTTTCTGGGGAGAACCGGGAGCATTTTGGCTTCTGAACTGTCTTAACTTACAGGCCGTTTTAACCAAAACGCCTAAACGCTTTGCGTCACCGAGCTATTTACGTGGCTTCTGGTTCGTCCAGGGGGGGGAGGAAAAAAACTTGTCTTCCGTCGTGATGTATTAGGATTAGCGTTTCCAGCTGCAGCGTGTGATGCGCTTCTCAAAATCATCGCGTCTGACTAATGGAGGAGTGAGCTGGAGGTAGCGGGCGGGTTGCGTTTAATGGTTAGAACCCTTCTTTTCAAGGGAAATGGCTGCGCGCTCGGAGGCGTTGCCTCCCCCCCCCCCCACTGTGCAAAGAGGGGGGAATCGCTCTTTCCCCAGCCCGTCCCGGAGTCATTGATCATGTGCAGAGCCCGAGACACGAGGCGTCTCGTCTCTCGGAGGGATTTGCTGCACAAAGGAAAGCATTAATCCATCTTAAATCCCGAAGCTGCCATCTTTCCCGCGACGGAAGCCTTGATGTTAAATCTCAGCCATTAATAATAAGGGGCCGGGGCAGCCTCGGTAGAACCGTGACTCGAATTTGGATGAGCTTGGCCAAGCGGAGTTGTCAGGGAAGCCGTTCCTTTCCGCGTGTCTCCGCGCTAAGAGCGGAGAGCGATGGCAGGTGAGACGAGCACAGTCAATAGCCCGTATCCTCCCGGAGATTTTCATCTTTCCTCCCGCCGTCCGCGGGGACGGTTTACCTTAAACAGAAGTCGGGATTTAGCTGAACGGCACTTCTGCCTGCCTTGTTTGGCATCGTTAAATCGCGTGGCTTTTGGCCCACCCTGGGCGGTTTCTCTCCTTTCTGCCTGTTTGCTCTGATACCAAATCAATGCTTATGATTTTCATAGCTCTTGGATATCGACTTGCGTCTGGCTTGATTTTAATTAAGGCACAGTCCATCAGGACATCCCGGGCAATCCCGCTCCTCGTCCAAATCCCGTGGTGAGCAGAGGGTTGTAACCGTCGGAGACGCATTTTTAGTTTTTTTTTTTTTTTATTGACAGAAATACCATGAGCAGCTCTGCAGCCTTTTAAACTTCAGATTTTTTTAATTTATTTATTTTTTTAATACATGAAACCTCTTTCTTCACCCCATTAACTTTTTTTGTTTTTCTGGGTGCCGGCGGTAGGGCGCAGGTAGTGTGTTCCAGATAACGCTCTGTCAGACGCCCGGTGTAAACGAACTGGAAGGGCTGACTGTGAGTAGGTGTTTGGAGTCCAGTCGAGCAAATGGATTGTTGCTAAGGCGATGGGAGACAGAGCGTGCCCCGGTGAATCAGCAGACTTCTGGAGAGCCGCGTAGCTAACGTTGAGTTCTTCCTGCTGAAACCGCTCTAAAGAAAAGAACTTGAAAATCCAGTGGACGCTCCGCTGAGAAAGGGAGGGCTCGGAGCCGATGGCGGGCTGTCTGCGTGTTTTCCCCCCCCAAATCCTGCTTGTTTGAGAGTCCTTACCGGAACCTCCTCCGTCCCCTTACGTGGTGGCCGGGGAGGGAGGTCTCCACAGCTTCTGAGATGGTTCTCCTGCCTCTCCCAGGATGTTTGATGTTGGTGGCCAACGGTCGGAGCGCAAGAAGTGGATCCACTGCTTCGAAGGCGTGACAGCGATTATTTTCTGCGTGGCCCTCAGCGATTACGACCTCGTCTTGGCCGAGGACGAGGAAATGGTATGTTATGGAGGAGTTACCAGTGCCTGCCTGCACGGCGCTGTAGAAGGAAGGTGGAATCAGGGGGAGGGTGTGCCTCCGGCTTGCTCCTCTTCTTCCAGTTCTTCGAGGGCTGTGAAGATGAGCACTTCCTTGCAAGCAGCCTGCGGTGCCTTGTCCCAGAAACTGATAAACAGAATCATAGAATCACAGAAGGGTTTGGGTTGGAAGGGACCTTAAAGCCCAGCCAGTGGCACCCCCTGCCCTGGGCAGGGACACCTCCCACCAGCCCAGGTTGCTCCAAGCCCCGTCCAACCTGGCCTTGAACCCCTCCAGGGATGGGGCAGCCACAGCTTCTCTGGGCAACCTGGTCCAGGGGCTCACCGCCCTCACAGCAAAGAATTTCTTCCTCGGATCTCATCGAAATCTCCCCTTTTTCCATTTGAAGCCATCCCCCCTCGCCCCATGGCTCCCCTCCCTGATCCCAAGTCCCTCCCCAGCTTTCCTGGAGCCCCTTGAGGGACTGGAAGGGGCTGGAAGGTCTCCCCGGAGCCTTCTCTTCTCCAGGCTGAACCCCCCCAGCTCTCTCAGCCTGTCCCCACAGCAGAGGGGCTCCAGCCCTCCCAGCAGCTCCGGGGCCTCCTCCGGCCCCGCTCCAACAGCTCCGTCTCCTTCTGCTGTTGGTGCCCCAGCGCTGGAGGCAGCACTGCAGGGGGGTCTCCCAGAGCGGAGCAGAGGGGCAGAATCCCCCCCTCGCCCTGCTGCCCACGCTGCTGGGGATGCAGCCCAGGCTGCGGGGGGGTTTCTGGGCTGCCAGCGCACGTTGCCATGGCGTGTGGAGCTTCTCCTCCACCAACACCCTCGACCATAATGCAGATGTGAGATTTTTCTCCAGATTTTTTTTTTCCGGGGAGGTGCTGTGAGTTGTCTTCCTGCGTGTGAGTCCCTCCCTGGAGGAGCGCGCGCGTCCTTGGGGGAGTTCGAGGGTGAGGAGGCGACCTGTCCCCTGCTCGGGGGTTGTGTCCCTGCCCTTCCTGACGGAGTGGCAGTGAGGATGTGTCGGGGACACTCAGCTCTTTGCTCTGGCCTTTGCACAAAGCCTCTCTGTCCCCTCCCCTAATGACTCTGGAATGACACATTGCCACCCTTCTCCTTTGCTTTTTCCAGAACCGGATGCATGAGAGTATGAAACTGTTTGACAGCATTTGTAACAACAAATGGTTTACAGACACATCCATCATTCTCTTCTTGAACAAGAAAGACCTGTTTGAGGAAAAGATTAAGAAAAGCCCGCTGACGATCTGCTATCCCGAGTACACAGGTAAGGCCGGGCTCCTGAAACTGCCTTTGATTTGTCACCGGGGCCAGGAATGAGTCAGTTAAAGCCCGCACAATCTAGGATAATTAAAAGCCTTATCTCTTTTTTTTTTTTTTTTTTTTTCCCCCTCCCTTCCCTTAGCTCTGGCTCTTGGGCAGCATCTTTGGGCTCTCCAGTTTGCTGATAACTCCGTGCTCGTGGTTCAGAACCGCTTTTTTCCAGGCGTTTTATGGCCTGAAATACAAATAGCAAAGTGTCGCGCTCCAGCGATTCAAGGTCGCTCAACGGTTTCCCGCCTGTTATTAGGACAATTCCTTTCATTTAACTTCAATTTCAGAACCTGGGAAACTTCTCCACGTCCTGGTGTATGGCAGTTTTCCACCCTGGGTTTCAGCGAGAGCGTTTTTCGCAGCCCGTCCCGTGCGGACGCGGTGCTTCGCCTCGGCGCCGCTGGAGGCGTTTAGATGTTTGAAACAAACTCTCCTTCTTCCAAACCTCCTTATTCCTGGCGCTTGTCGCCCTTCTGACCCGACTGTGTGTTTCTAGCACGAAGCGTAAATGTTCCCTTCTTGCGCTCTCCGGGCTGGAGCGGGGAGCGGTCGGTGAGTCGCGAGAGTGACTCGTCCAAGGTCACGGACCAGAAGCTGGGAATAGACTTCAGATTTACAAGAAGGGGTTAACGGTGGATTTGGATTTGGAGCTGGATAAGGCAGATGGTTCCAAGCGGCTTAATATGTACTTAAAAGATCTCTCTGCCGTCAACCGCTGGCCGAAGTAAGGGATCTTCTCTTTTTTTTTCAGGCTCCAACACGTACGAGGAAGCAGCTGCCTACATCCAGTGTCAGTTTGAAGATCTGAACCGGAGAAAAGACACCAAGGAGATCTACACGCACTTCACCTGCGCCACCGACACCAAGAACGTGCAGTTTGTCTTCGACGCCGTTACGGATGTTATCATTAAAAACAACCTGAAGGAATGCGGGCTCTATTGAGAAGGACGGGGCGCGGGAAGAAGGTAAAGCTGAGCCGCTCGGGGTGGTTTTTTGTGGGTTTTTTTTTTTTTTTAAGGGTTGTCCGCCGGGGTTTTGCCTCTCGCGTGGGGCTAATCCTCACCCTTTTCTTCCCTTTCAAGTTTTTAAGATGCGGCGTTTTTGAGGAGCAGACTCTTTGCTGCCTGGCGGGGGGACGGCTGCAAGCATGAAAAGAGGACCAGGGGAAAAAACGCAAAACAGCATGCGGAACCGTTGCATTCTTTAGCACAATCTTCTGTATTAGGGACCTTTTTTTTTTTTATTATTATTATTTTATTAATTTTTATTAATGGGATGGCGAAGTTAGGTCGAGCTGGAACAACTGTTAGTGTGACTAGATCATCCTGGCGTCGTTTGGATGGCGTGACCTCCGATGTGTAAAGCTGTTGTGAAGTTTTGAGGTGCTGGATTCCAGACCTTCCATATGTAGCTTTTTCTCTCTTTTCTTCGGTTAACAAGCCACCACTCGTCTGGTTTTTAAGGGTTGGTTTGGGGTTTTGTGTTGGTTTTTTTTTTTTTTTGGGTGTGTGTTTTTTTTTTTTCCATCGAGAAAACTGGTGTAACTTTACTAAATTTTATTTCTTCCTTTGCCAATGGATCTTGTTTTAAAAATAAAAAAAAAAAATAAAAAAGGAAAAAAAAAAAAAAGAAACGACAAACAACAGAAAAATAATCACTTAACTATGCACATGTGACCAGATCATGCAGAAAGTATTCCTCTTAGCAGGAACTCTTTGTTTTTAACACTTGGTATGGTCAGGATTTAATATTTCTGCAACTTAAAGGATCCTTAGAGCTCTTAACGGCGATAGCTTCGGCTTTTATCTGCTGTCTGATTTGTTCCCATCCTGCTCCCAGAAGCTTCTGCAGCGGGACCAGCGAGTCTTTTTTTTTTTTTTTTTTTTTTATTTTGTTGGGGTTTTTTTTTTTTGGTTTTTTTTTTTAGCTTATGGTTAGGGGCGAACCTGGTTTATGCCGCTATCCCAACGGAGCTTCCTTCGGCGGGGGGCCGCGTCCAAGCCAGCGACCGCCTACCCGGGGCTGCGGCGCTCGCTCGGAGAAATTCAATGCCGAGCTCCGCCGGGGCCGGGAAACGCGTGCTGCTACGGAGCTACTCCCTCAACCACTTCCATATTAATTTTTTGTGTGTGTACGTGTGCATTTTTGGTCTAAACCGGTGGGCGATTTTTTTTCTTTATTTTATTACTATTTTTTTCCCCTCCCTGTAAAGGGTGCACCTTGTTCTGCATTGACCGCGGCCTTTTCTGTTCCGAGACTCCTAGCCTGTAGCCACGAGCATGCCTTTACTTTGTATATGTGGTGCCAAATCCCCCTTTGCCACCGTTTTGACCCCAATAACCTTCATAACCCGTCGGGAACATTCCTTCGCTGACCCCATCGCATCCAGACTCTTCTCTTCCCCCTTTGTCACGTGTACAGTTTCGATCTGTTCTAGTTGTTGGCAGTATTAAAATGGTGAGTTAAACACTTGAGCCTTTTCTCTACTTTATTCTTAATTTATTATTTTTTTTTGTTGTCGTTCCCGCTCCCCACACACACACACTTTCTGTGCTTCGCAGGGGAAGGAAGGTAGATGGCTTTGGTGGGAAAAGGGGTGCGATTCCAAGCGTTTTGCTGGGAAAAGGGGTGCGATTCCAAGCCCTTTTGGGGGGGGAAAGGCATGGAATTAACGGGACGGGAAGGTCCCTCGCGCTTTTCACGCCTGTCGGTGCTCTCCCTTGCAGCCAGTTCCTCCCCTCCCAAAAGGCTCGGCTTGCGTTGCCCGCATGGAAGACGGCCGGCGTCCAGTCGTTCGTCAGGATTATTGGCAGATGCGTAGTTTTACTGCTTATTTATAGCCGGAGTCTCCCTGCCTCCTTTCAACCTGGGGCCGGGGGGAAGGAAATGACGGCTTCGGATGCCCTTACGTGCTGTAGATGTCACCCCTTTTCGGAGCCGCTTGCCTGGAAATACAAAATGAGAATATTCCGGGGCTGTTTTGTGGGTGCTCTCCATGGCTACCCCGTAGCCGCTGCCACGCTCGGCAGCTCCGGGGAGCGTGTTTCTCTTCGGGGAAGCTTTCCCAAGCCGCCTCCGGCTCTGCCCGCGGGCCCCGACAGTTCCCTTTTAGCCAGCCCTGGGGCTCTGCTGCAGCTTCACCCTAAGGCGGGGGCTCATTCGCCCTTGAAACAAATTGATGCCACCGTCCCCGGTAATTAATTGCTCCCCGATGGATGCTGGAGCCGCAGTAGAGCCTGGCCCCGCGAGGTTTGGGCTTTCTCTCGCCCAGGTGCCAGGGGGTTTTGCCTGGCAAGGCCTTTTTTTTTTTTTTTTTTCCGGTTGGTGGTGGCCCGGTGGCACCTGGCACCTGTGGCTCCGTCCCTACCGGGTGCCCGGCGGGAGGGCGGTGGGCCCCTCTCCCCTCCCCGTGGGCCACCGGTGGGTCTCGGTGGCCGATGCGCGGGCGGAATGAATGCAGAGAATGGGAGATATTCCTCCATTCAAGCCCTCAGATGCAAAATATTCCTCGATCCAAGCTCTGGAATATAAAATATTCCTCGATCCAAGCCCTCAGATATAAAATATTCCTTGGTCTAAGCCCTCAAATATAAAATATTCCTCAATCCAAGCTCTCGAACATAAAATATTCCTTGATCCAAGCTCTCGAATCTAAAATATTCCTTGATCCAAGCTCTCGAATATAAAATATTCCTCGATCCAAGCCCTCAGATATAAAATATTCCTTGGTCTAAGCCCTCAAATATAAAATATTCCTCGATCCAAGCTCTCGAACATAAAATATTCCTCGATCTAAGCCCTCAAATATAAAGTATTCCTCGATCCAAGCTCTGGAATATGAAATATTCCTTGATCCAAGCCCTCAAATATAAAATATTCCTCGATCTAAGCCCTCAAATATAAAATATTCCTCAATCCAAGCTCTCGGATATAAAATATTCCTCGATCCAAGCCCTCAAATATAAAGTATTCCTCGATCCAAGCTCTGGAATATGAAATATTCCTCGATCCAAGCCCTCAAATATAAAATATTCCTCGATCCAAGCTCTCGAACATAAAATATTCCTCGATCTAAGCCCTCAAATATAAAATATTCCTTGATCCAAGCTCTCGAATCTAAAATATTCCTTGATCCAAGCCCTCAGATGTAAAATATTCCTCGATCTAAGCCCTCAAATATAAAATATTCCTCGATCCAAGCTCTCGAATCTAAAATATTCCTCGATCTAAGCTCTCAAATATAAAGTATTCCTCGATCCAAGCTCTGGAATATAAAATATCCCTCGATCCAAGCTCTCGGATATAAAATATTCCTTGATCCAAGCCCTCAGAGGTAAAATATTCCTTGATCCAAGCCCTCAAATATAAAATATTCCTTGATCTAAGCTCTCAAATATAAAATATTCCTCGATCCAAGCTCTCGGACCCAGGAAGGGGGCTCGGGAACGGTCGTGGCGGAGCAAGGGAGGTGGGAGAAATGAGAAGACACCCGCGTCATGCGTATTTCTTTTTATTTGGGGTTTTTCCTACAGCGCAAGGGAGCCGGCGAGGTGAGCTGCGCGGCGAGAGGCCGCGGGACTTGGCTACGGGGCCAGCGGAGGTTTATTTACAAACGGTTAAAGGAGCAAACGCAGCTCTAAAGAGCAGAAGGAAAATCTTTCTCGTAACCATTTCCTCTTTAATCCAACCCATTCCTCTTCCCTGGGCGGGATTGAGCCGAACGCCGGCGTGCTCCCGCCTGCTCCTACCTTCGCTTGCCCCCCCCCACCCCCCCCCACAAAGTGGTGCTCTGGAGAGAAATTCACTCAAATCACACCAAAAAAAAAAAAAAACCAAAAAAAACACCTAAAAAAAATGAATTTCTCCTGCCTAAAGGACTCGAGGTCGGCTCCCGGGAGCGACTCGTGGGTAACCCGGCCTCCGCCTTCCCCCCCCCCCCATTAATTTTACCAAATTTGATGAATTTGGTAAAATTAATTATGATAAAAGGGAAGGAAGCGGGGCGGGGGGGGGGAGCTGTGCGTTGGCTCGACACCGGTTTTCCCGGCTGCCGTGACGCTCTTCGGTGTCAAACCGCTCCGCGTCTCCTTCGGAACGCGCTGCAGAGAGCGGGGATTTCTTTCTTTGCTTTTTTTTTTTTTTTTTTTTCCAAAAAAAAAAATAAAGAAAAGAGGAAATGGCCACGCAAGGGAGCAGGAAGTTCAGCTTCAGCCCCTTCCTATTTTTGGGCTCGAAAGGAGGAGGTTGGGGTTGGGCAGGTCATAGAAAAAAAAAAAAAAAAAAAAAAGTGGGGTCCGAGGAACTTGAATATTATTTTTTTTTTTTGGTTAATCCTTTTGGCTCTGCTCAGCAGAACGGCGCTGTGAAAGTCAACGTTTTTCCTCTTCTTCTGGCGGGGAAGGAAGAAAGAAAATGGGGGGGGGGGGGTGGGGTGGGTGTTAAACGTTTAGAGAAACGAATTTTCATGGCGCCACTTTGGGCGCCCCGGAAAAAATTCCGCCGCCTTTAACGCTCTGAGCCAGGCGGCGGCAAAATCCCGAGTATTTCCCTTAATGCCGAAGCCCCGCTGCTGGCTTGGGAGGAGGCAGCACCCCCCCCAGCTACCTTGCCCCCCCCCCCCCCCGCCCATTTCCAATTTTCCCTTGATTCCAGAAGCCGGTTTTCCATCGCGGGCTGCCCCGGGCTCCGCTGGGAAAACGGCTTTGGCCAGGGCACGATGCCGAGCTGGTGGCCCAGGGGGTCCGTCCGTGTGTGTCCCCCCCCCCGCATCCTGCCGCTGCCCGCGGGGATCCCGCCTGCTTTATTATTTATTATTTCATTTTTTTCCTTAATATTTTCTATCATTTCCTATTCGCGTTCAGGGACAAGAGAAGCCCTCGAGGTCCCCTGAAACCCAAAAGCGTCCGACCCGGCTGGGGGCTGGGGGAGAAGGTTTGTTGGGGGGGGGACACACACAACGAAATTCTCCTCCCCACTGCTTAGGCTCGGGGGCAAAGGCAGGCGTTAAGAATTAATTTTAAACCCTAATTAAACCTTTATCAAGGTGCGAAAAGGCCGAGGGAGGCAGAGCGGGGCGTGGGACCCCCCACACACACACACCCCGTGCCTTCTCCCCACCACGGGGGGCTGGAAACCAGCCCCCCCCCCCAAGTTTGCGAACTGGAGGGGCACCAGTGACCGTTGGGGCAACAGCAGGCCCTGAGATAAAAAAAAAAATTAAAAAAAATCTCGCTCGGGTGCGGTAATTTGGGCTGGAATCTGCTCTTTCCAGCTCTCTCCCCCCCCTCCAGTCCCTGTCCCCGTCCCCGTCCCCCCCCCCAAAACCAGGGTGTGAAAGCAGCCCGAGAAAACCAGTTGGGAAGGATCACTGGGCTGAGCCCAGGCTGCTGGGGGAGGCGCCGAACCCCCCCCCACCCCCCCCCCGGCCTCTGGGGCTCTCAGGAGGGTGCTGACCCCCCCCCTGCCTCCACCCTGGCGCTGGTGGGACCCCCCCCGAACCCCCATCCTCGCTAATCCCAGCGCATCCTCCCCTCCGCGGGGAGGAGATTTCCGGACCCTGGAATGGAAACCCGCCCTTTGCTGGCGAAGCCTGGGGTGTCCCACCTCCCGTCCCATCCTCATCCCCCCTTCCCCCCCCCCCGACCCCCCACCCCCCAAAAAAAAAAAAAAAAAAGACAAAACAACCCCAGCCTCTTTTTTTTTTTTGGCGGTTCAATAACCGTTTGGCGGGTACCTGCCTCCCAGCTGCTCAGAAGAGGCCGCAGTCCTTGAGGTTCTCTTTGATGATGACATCCGTGACGGCGTCGAAGACGAACTTGACGTTCTGCGTGTCTGTGGCACAGGTCATGTGGCTGTAGATCTCCTTCACGTCCTTCCGCATGTTGAGATCCAGGAACTGGGTCTTGATGTAATTTCCCGCGTCTTCGAACGTGTTGGGACCTGCCGGGGACCCCGGGAAGGGGGGGGGGGGGTGGGGGTGGGGGGGGAGAAATAAACAGCTGCCGGAGCTGAGCCGCTCCCCCTGGGAGACGATCCCCCTGGGAGACGACCGTCAGCCGCTGGGCGAGGGTTCGGGGATGCTGAAGGCTTGGTTTTGAGGGCTAAATCTGAAATCTTCCTCTTCCTCCTCCTCCTCCTCCTCCAGAGGAGGAGGGCTGGGTGGCAACTGCGCCCGGCAAAGCCATTTTTGTCAAAAAAAAAACAACGAACCCCCCCAAAAAAGCCATTTGATCCCATTTCGATCCTTCCAAACGCCTTCCCGTGGCCACGTCAGCCCTCTCCTCTGCCCCAGCTTCCAGGGATTTGACTTCATCGCGGTACAACCCAACCCCCAGGTGCTGGGACCACGCGACTCCCCGCCGGAGCCCGTGGTCTTGGAGGTGGGGGGGGGGGCGCCTGGAGGCGGGGGGGAACCGGCCCCACTCACCGTCGTAATCGGGGAAGCAGATGCTGAGATGGACCTTCTTGATCTTTTCCTCGAACAGGTCCTTCTTGTTGAGGAAGAGGATGATGGAGGTGGCGGCGAAGAACTTGTGGTTGCATATACTGTTGAAGAGGTGCAGGGATTCGTGCATGCGGTTCTGCGAACAGAGCGGGAGCGTTGGCACGGAGTATCGGCCGCGGAAAGAACTTAAAACCCCTTTTAGCTCCCCCCCCCACCAAAATACCCCCCCCCCCCATTCCCACCCCCCCACCCCCCGGATTCCCAAGACGAGAACTTTTCCCCGTCCTGCCGGGGATCGTCACAGCCGCCTGTCCCCTGCCCGCGCCGAGCATCCCTCGTCCCCGTCCGAAAAGCCGCGGCGCAAGCGATCCGGAGGAATCCCGGCCATGCCGAGGACGGGGAGCGGAGTTAAGCAGCTCCGATGCTCCCATCCCTCCCGGCACCTTTCTGGGAAGCTCGGAAACGAAGGGCTCGCGGTGGGAAAATGATGCGGGGAAACCTCGCGGCCCTTCCCAGGGCTGATGGAAGGTGCCGTGTCCGTCCCCCCCCTGGCCCCGATCCGGGCCGTGCTGCGGGATGCTGTTGCTGGATGGCGGGCCCCCTCCCCTCGGCCGTTCCCTCCGGCTTGGGAAAAGCGCGAGGAAAAGGGAAAAAAATATCTCCGGTTTTAAAGCAGACGGGCAGTTTGGAGTTTGCTGCCGGGGCAGCCTCAGGAGGAGAAGGCTCCAGCCGAGCCGGGGTGTTGCTCTGCTGATGGAAGGTGGATCTCCTCCACCTTTGGGTGGCAGCAGGAGGGTCCTCCAGGGGGGTCGGGGACGATGGTTTTGCCTTTTCCGTCCTCCCATTGGCCAAATCCTGCCCCATCCTGCGCCGGGGAAACCTCTGCCGAGGGCTTCGCTGGAAAGATGCTCTCTCTTTCCCCCCCCCGCGTGCCTTACATGCGCCGATTCTTCGGGGCTGAGGGAGGGCTGAGTTCTCCTTGCCCGGCCCCGGCAAGCCAGCCCCGGAGGTGCCGGATCCCAATCCCAGCTCCCGGTGAAGCCATTTGGAAGCCGGAGGACCAAGGAGCGTTCGTGGGACCGGCCGCTGTGGGAGATGCCGACAAGGACGCTTCGCCCCGGTGCCTTGGGCAGGGGAGCGGGCAGGCGGCTGCTTCTCCCGCTCGCCTCCTCCGCATCCCTCAATTCTTCCGAGAAATGACCCGTCCGGGGGCTCTCGGTGTTCCTCCTCTCCCGAATTCCACCCTCGGAGCTGCTTTTCCCCGCAGCATCCCTCACCGGGTGCCCGCAGGTGCTTTGCTCGGTGACCTCCTGCCGTCCTTCCCCCCGTCACCGCTGCCGCTCGCTAAGGGGGGGGGGGGTGTGGGGTGTGAAAGCCACCCCTTATCGCTGCTTTTCTGCCCGCCCCGGGTTTGGGGGGGGGGCACAGCCAGGCACGAGGTGCCTCTGGGCCGCATTTTCCTTCATCGAGATCATTTCACGTCTCTCTTCCTCCCCTTCAGGGTTCCCTCGGGGCGGTTTTCCTGCATCCGGGAACGTTCCCCAGCGGGACGGTGGCTCTCGGGATGAGGTCGGTGTTGGGACCTCTTCGCCCCCGGCTGCTCGGAAGGACCCGGGGGGTTTCCTGGTGGGCAGCGGGGAGGGCAGAACCCCGGCCCCACGACCCACGTTTCATCTCAGTGGGGCTGTTCGTGCCCCAGAAGAAGCGCTGACAGGTCGACTGGGTGCAACTGGGCGGGAGCCAGCTCCGTCCCGCGTCTCCCACCCCTTCCCTGCATCACCCAAACCATCAACCACCACTGGGTTGAGGGGTTCCCTCCTTCTGTAACCCACCCCCCCACCTCCCCAGAGCACCCGGCTCCTCTCCCCCGAGGCACCCCCTGGACCCCGACCCACCACTTCGTCGTCCTCCACCAGCACCATGTCGTAGGCGCTCAGCGCCCCGCAGAAGATGATGCAGGTCACCCCCTCGAAGCAGTGGATCCACTTCTTGCGCTCCGATCTCTGCCCTCCCACGTCGAACATCCTGGGGAGGGGACAAGGACGGGGCGGGAGGTGACGCGTCTGGTCCTGCCACCCACCGCGGGACGGTCCCAGCACCCTGTCCTTGGCGGCGGCGGGGATACGGTGACCCACCGTAGAATGGTTTGGGGTGGAAGGGACTTCTAAAGGCCACCAAGTCCAACCCCTTGCCATGAGCAGGGACGTCTTCCAAGTCAAAGCTCAAAGCCCCATCCAACTTGGCCTTCAATGGTTCCAGGGCCGAGACATTGACCACCTCTCTGGGCAACCTGGGCCAGGGGCTCACCACCCTCACAGCCAAGAATTTCTTCCCCAGATCTCATCTCAATCTCCCCTCTTTCCATTTAAACCCCTTCCCCCTCGTCCCATGGCTCCCCTCCCTGCTCCAGAGTCCCTCCCCAGCTTTCCTGGAGCCCCTTGAGGGACTGGAAGGGGCTGGAAGGTCTCCCCGGAGCCTTCTCTTCTCCCGGGCGGAGGCGGTGGGGGTCACAGAGGGGCCACCCACCCACCTGAAATTCAGGTCTTTGACGGAGAACTTGGTCTCGATGATGCCCGTGGTCTTCACTCGGGATCGCAGCACGTCCTGCTCGTTGGGGAGGTACCCGGGGGCCGTGATCCTGTCCAGCTGGTTCAGGTAACTGCGGGGGGGGGACGGGAGTGGACGTGACCCATTGCCACGGGGCTGCCCACATCCTCCCCCGCCGGCTTTTTGGGCATGGTTGGGGGGCTGAGCTCTGCCAAATGCCGGGACTCCAAGGCAGGGCCGTTCCTGGGGGAGCTGGGGGCTGCAGGGACACTGGGCAGGGGGGGCAATGGTGGGGGGCTACAGCCCACCGGCGCTGGTGGGATGGAGGATGGTCCCGGTGGGATGGAGGATGGCCCTGGTGGGATGGAGGATGGCCCTGGTGGGATGGATGGTGGCACTGGTGGGATGGAGAATGGCCCTGGTGGGATGGAGGGTGGCTCTGGTGGGATGGATGGTGGCACTGGTGGGATGGAGAATGGCCCTGGTGGGATGGAGGATGGCCCTGGTGGGATGGAGGGTGGCTCTGGTGGGATGGATGGTGGCACTGGTGAGACGGAGGGTGGCTCTGGTGGGATGGATGGTGGCACTGGTGGGATGGAGAATGGTCCTGGTGGGATGGGGAATGGTCCTGGTGGGATGGAGGATGGCACTGGTGGGATGGAGAATGGTCCTGGTGGGATGGAGAATGGCACTGGTGGGATGGAGAATGGCACTGGTGGGATGGATGGTGGCACTGGTGAGATGGAGGGTGGCTCTGGTGGGATGGATGGTGGCACTGGTGGGATGGAGAATGGTCCTGGTGGGATGGGGAATGGTCCTGGTGGGATGGAGGATGGCACTGGTGGGATGGAGAATGGTCCTGGTGGGATGGAGAATGGCACTGGTGGGATGGAGAATGGCACTGGTGGGATGGAGGGTGGCACTGGTGAGATGGAGGGTGGCTCTGGTGGGATGGATGGTGGCACTGGTGGGATGGAGAATGGTCCTGGTGGGATGGGGAATGGTCCTGGTGGGATGGAGGATGGCACTGGTGGGATGGAGAATGGTCCTGGTGGGATGGAGAATGGCACTGGTGGGATGGAGGATGGCACTGGTGGGATGGAGGATGTCATCGGTGGGATGGAGGACGGCCCCAGTGGCATGGAGAATGGTACTGGGGGGGTGGGGGGTGGCCCTGGTGGGATGGAAGATGGCCCCAGTTGGATAGAGGATGGCACTTGTGGGATGGAGGATGGCCCCAGTGGGATAGAGGACACCACTGGTGGGATGGAGGATGGTGCTGGTGGGATGGAGGACGGTGGTCCCGGGGTATTCCTGGGCTCAGGGAGTGCATCGATTTTGCCAGGCTGGGTGACAGATGGCAATGAGCAGCCGGGGGGGGCGGGGTTCCCAGACACCTCCTTGTCCCCCCTCCTCGTGCTGGTGACCCCACTCACTACGCGGCCGAGTCGTTGAGCTGGTACTCGGCGGCGCGGTCGAAGCACGCCTGCACCCCCCCGTCCTTCCACAGCTTCTTGATGCAGTCGACCAGCTCGGGGGGCATGGTCCCCTCCTCGATGGAGTCGGCCAGGTTGAAGAGCTGCCGGCCGTCATCCTGCAAGAGGGACCCCTTCGCCACCGTCCCACCCGTCCCCTCAAAAAAGCCCCCGGGGCCGGGCAAAGACAGGTCGTTACAGACCCCAGCTCCGGGGGGTCCCTGGCCCCTCGGTTGGCGGGGGCCGCGGGGGGGGGGGACACGACACAAAGGGACGGGGACAACCGCCCCGACTGACCGCGTGGGACGACTCGGCGTAGTCGATGCCCAGCGTGGACATGGCGCGGATGATGGCCAGGATGGACTGCAGGATGTTGCCGTAGATGATGGCCTTGAACTCCATGCACTCCTCCGGCGTGTAGCCATCCTGGTGGATGATCCTGGGGAGGGAAGGGGCGGGGGGGGGGAACATGTGACGGGGGACAGAGGGACACGGGACGGGGGACAGACGGACACGGCGGCCTCAGCCCCGAGCTCCGCCACCCTGAGGTGCCCCCTCCTTCCCTCCCAGCATCACCCCACCCCGGGAACCAGCAAGGTGCCACCACCAGCATGACACTGTGGGGGGTGTGGTGTGGGGGGGGTGTGGGGGGGTGTGTTCTGCCACCCGCTGTGCCCCAACTGGGGGTGTCCAGGGGTTGGGTGACACCCCCCCCCCTCCCCCCCCCAATTTGGGTGCCTGGTACTCACTTCATCTGCTTGACGATGGTGCTCTTGCCCGACTCTCCAGCCCCTGGAAAAGGAGGCGGGGGGGGGGGACGGGACACACACGTCAGTGCTGGCCAGGGTGGGACAGACCCCAGGCCTGACGCCACAGTGACAGGCACCACGCAGGGACCCTCTTTCCCTCCACTCCAGCCACCCAGCTTGGCCTCCTCCCACCGCTGCCGTCGTCCCCTCCCCACCTCCTGTCACCCGGTGCCGCGCCACACCTCGGGGACCCCCAGGGGTGGCGGGGACCCGCCGGGCTGCCTGTCCCCCGGGGTCCCACGCCTCCCGCCCGCCGCGGCCACCGTCGGCGATGGCTTCGGTGCCGTAAGCGGCTTAGGGCAGCACAGGAAGCTGCTTAGAATTAGGGTGCTAATCGCCTTGACCCCCAACCCCCCCCCACCTGGCTAAGCCCCCGCCGCCGGTCCCTGCCCCGCGGGGCCCCGATGCCTCCCCGTGGGGTCGCCCCCCATGCCCCAGCGGGGTGCGGGGGGTCCCTCGAGGGACTGTCCCCTCCCGTCCCCTGCCCAGCGGCGGGGTTTGGGGGTGCTGGTGGCAGGAGCTCTCTGGCATCTCGGTGACCCCCCCCCCACACACAGCCTGGCCCAGGTGGGACCCGGTGTCCTGGTCCCTTCCCCATCCCCACGCTGTCCCCTTTGTCCCTGCCACCCATCTAGTTGCCACCAAGAGCCAATGCCACCGCCGGCTCTTCCCAGGCACACCCCCGGGGGGGACATCCAGCTGGCGGGACAACCTCAACTGGCTCATGACGACTCGTTTGCTAATGAGGGCTAACGAGCTGCAGGGAAGGGGCTCTCCTTGGGATGAAGAAAGGGAGAACAGGAGGAGCTGGTGGGAGTGGGAGCTGCCTGTCCCCATCTCCATCTCCCTCATCTCTCCATCATCTCCTCTCCATCTCCATCCCCCTTCCCTGTCCCGTTCCCTGTCCCGTTCCCTGTCCCCATCTCCATCACCATTCCCTGTCCCGTTCCCTGTCCCCATCTCCAGCCCCGTTCCCTGTCCTGTTCCCTGTCCCCATCTCCATCCCCCTCCCCATCTCTATCCCCATTCCCTGTCCCGTTCCCTGTCCCGTTCCCTGTCCCGTTCCCTGTCCCGTTCCCTGTCCCCATCTCCACCCACCTCCCCATCTCCATCCACCTCCCCATCTCCATCCCCGTTCCCTGTCCCGTTCCCTGTCCCCATCTCCATCCCCGTTCCCTGTCCCGTTCCCTGTCCCCATCTCCATCCCCATTCCCTGTCCCCATTCCCTGTCCCCATTCCCTGTCCCGTTCCCTGTCCCGTTCCCTGTCCCCATCTCCACCCACCTCCCCATCTCCGCCCCTGTCCCCGTCCCCTCTCCCTGGTTGCTCTTGCCCCCTCCCTGTCCCCACCAGCCGCATCCCCCCAGCACCGGCGATGTCCCCAACGCCCCGTGGGGACAGGGGGACACCACCACACCCCCCCCGCATCCTCCCTGGGGACACCCCCTCCACCCTTACCAAGCAAGAGCAACTTGACCGTCTTGGCCTCCTTATCCGCGTCCTCCTGGAGCTTCTTCTCCAGCTCCTTGGACCTCTTGGCCATCTCTTTGTCCTCGGCGCTGGCCCCGCTCCCCATGGCCTCGTCTTCCTCCTCCTCCTCTAACGCCTCGAGCTCCGCTAGGTCCCCAGGCTCTTCCAGCTCTCCGCGGGGAACGGCGCGCGCACCCCGGGGGCGGGCGGTGGGTGACGGGAGGAGAAAGAGAAGCCCCGAAAGGCCGAGCCGGGTACCCGACGTTGGGGTGCCCCACCACGGGCAGGCGAGAGCTGGGTGGGTGCTGGCGGCCCGGCTGTCCCCCCGCTCTCTCCCTTAATTCCCCATGGATAACCTGGGTTTTTTTCGGAGCGTGGGATTTGGGGACTTTTTTATCTCACCATGTGACCCAGGAAATCCAATTAGCCCAAGACGGCAAAGATTAGGGCTCAGGAGAATAAAAAAATAAATAAATATATATATATATATATATATATGGGGGGGGAGCGCCCTCGGGGAGGTGGGCGCAGGGCTTTACGTAAGGGGGCAGGTGGGTGTCACCCCCTGCCGCGGGGGACGGGACACCCCGTGTCCCCTGGGGTGGCGCAGGGGGGTTACGTGGCTTTGGGGCACCCCGGTGGCCGTGGAGCTGCGTGTCCCCCCCCCATGTTGGCGCTGGGGATGGGGTCACACCCCCCACCCCCCCCACGGCTGGTGTGTTGCGTCGTGTCCCCCCGCCCCTCACCGGGAGCTGTGGGGGGACGTTGGCGCTGGGGGATTCCTCCCTGGGGGGGGGGGGGAAGGGGGGGGGGGAGAAGGGAGCTAATTACCCCGGGGTGGGTAACGAGCCCCCTAATCCTGCTGGGTGCCGCCCCTCGCCCTCCTGCCACCTAAGCTCTTTAATGGGCTCAGCCTTCCTCCTCCTCCTCCTCCTCTTCTTCCTGCCCCCCCCCCGGGCTCAGCATCCCCCCCACCCCCCCGCCCCCCAGCCCAGCACCCTCCTCCCCACCTCAGCAGGACCCCAGGGTCACCCCACACCCCGGGGGGGGGGGGGGGGGGGCGGGGTGTAGGTGCCCCCACCCCGTCCTGCCGGGGCTGATTTTGGGTGCAGGGGTGGCACCGTGGGGGGGGGGGGGGGACGACACACACACGACGTGACCCACCGGCAGCCCCAGGCTGGGGTGTCGTGCCCCCCCCCCCCCCAAAAGGTGCTTTTAGGGTTAAGGTCCCCTAAATCCCTGCACCCCACAGGGTCACTGGGGTCTTTCTGTCCCCTTACTGGTGTCCCCGTAGCCCACCTGGCATGTGCCCCCCCCACCAAGCTCCCCCCCCCCCCCCGCCATCCCTGCCAGCCACGGGGACAGTTTGTCCCCGCTGTCCCCGCGGACACAAAGCCCCTTCTGAGCTTCTAATGAACTTGGCGCTAACGAAGGGGGCCCAATTAAAATACCAGCTCTCCCCCCACCCCCCCCACGCCCAGAGCTCAGGCCGGGGGCGGGGGGGGGGGGGGGGTCCCCATTGTCCCCCCAATGGCCTGGCACAGAGGTGGCCCTGAGGGGTGGCGTCACCTCGCTGTCCCCTTTCCCCCCTGCATGGGACAGCGGGGGTGGGGGACACGGTGCTGGGGGGGGGGGGGTGTGTGTGTTGGGGGGGGGGGACACACACACAGACGGGCCCAGGCGGGTGGCATTCCCTCCGCTGCGACAGCGGCTAAAAATACCCCCCCGGCTCGGGTGCCGGATTAGGGGCCGCGGGCGGGTGGCCGGCGGGGACACAGCCCGGCACCCCCCCCACCCCCCCCCCCCAAAAAAAAAACCCGTCCCCAAACCCCGGAGCCACCGGCGCAGGTAGGGACAGGCGGGGATCGGGGTGGGGGGGGTGGGGGGGACACACACACAGGGATGTGACACCCCCCCCACACACACACACACGCCCCCCCCCCCCGGCACCCCCACAGCTGGGTCCCCGCTTCTGCGTCCCCTGGATGACGGTGGCCCCGGCTTGGCCGGGGGTAAGGTGGGGTTTGGGGGGGCCGGGGGGGTGAGGGGGTGTCAGGCCCTGTCCTGTAACGCCATGGGTGCTGAGGGCCCCCCCCACCTTGCAGGTTGGGGTGGGGGGAGGGGGGGGGGCGAGCCCCCTCTTTTGGGGTGCGGTACCCCATCTGAGGGGGGGGGGATGCTCACCTTGGAGGAGGCGATGCCCCGTTTTGGGGGGTACTCGGTCTTTTTCCCGGGGGGGGGGGGGGTGTGTGTAAAAAGTCTAAGTGTAGGGGGGGGGTGATGGGCTGTGTCGGGGGGGGGGGCGCAGCGCCCACCCTGGGGGTGCAGATGCCCATCGCGGGGGGGTGTAGAGCCCAGCCGGGGGGTGCGGTACCCACCTCTGATGGCGATGATGCCCACCTCGGGGGGGGGGGCACCCTGTCCTGGGGGGACAATGCCTGTCTTTGAGGGGGGGCACCTTGTCTTGGGGGGGCAATGCCTTGTCTTTGGGGGGCAACGCCTGTCTCGGGGGGGGGGACAATGCCTATCTCGGGGGTGGGGGGTGACACCTTGCTTTGGGGGTACAATGCCCGTCTTTAGGGGGGGGGCACAATGCCCATCACAGAGGGAGTGGCACCCTCTCTTGGGGGGGCAACGCCTGTTTGGGGGGGGGCAACCCTCTCTTGGGGGACACACAATGCCCATTTCAGGGGGTGGCACCCCGTCTTGGGGGGGCAATGCCTGTCTTGGGGGGGCACAATGTCTCTTGGAGGGGGTGGCACCCTGTCTTGGGAGGACAATGCCTATCTTGGGGGCACAATGTCTGTCTTGGGGGGGGCCACAATGCCCAACTCGGGGGGGGGGAGATGGCACCCTGTTTTGGGGGGGCAATGTCTATCTTGGGGGCACAATGTCTGGCTTGGGGGGGTGCAGTACCCATCCCGGGGGGGGTGGCACCACATCTTGGGGGCCCAATGCCTGTCTTGGGGGGGGCACAATGCCCAACTCGGGGGGCTGGCACCCTGTTTTGGGGGGGCAATGTCTATCTTGGGGGCACAATGTCTGTCTTGGGGGGGCCACAATGCCCAACTCGGGGGGGGGGGAGATGGCATCCTGGCTTGGGGGGGCAATGTCTACCTTGGGGGCACAATGTCTTGCGGGGGGGGGGCACAATGACCATGTCGGGGGGGTGGCACCCTGTCTTGGGGGGGGGGGCACCCTCTCTTGGGGGACACACAATGCCCCATCTCGGGGGGGGGGGGGTGGCACCCTGTCTTGGGGGGGGGGGGGGGGGCAATGCCAGTCTTGGGGGCACAATGCCTGTGGTGGGGGGGGGGGGACGGACGCACAACGCCCACGTCGGAGCGGGGTGCGGGGGGGGTTGGTACCCTGCTGTTGGCGCTGCCGCTGCCATTTTGGGGGGGCGTCCAACACCACCTCTCGGGGGGGGATATCCCCCCCTTTGCGGGGCGGGGGGGGGGGGGGCACACAGTGCCTGTCGCGGGGGGGGGGGGGGGGTGGGGGGGGGGGGGGAGGAAGGTCCTGCTGTCCCTGCAAGGTCGGGGGGGGGGTGGTGGTGGTGGGGAGGGGAGGGGGGGGCGGGCAGCACCGCATCCCCCGGGGCTCCCGACGCCCGAGTCGGGGCGAGCTCCCAGCGGGGGCCGGTTGCCCCGACAACCTTCCTCCTTCCTCCTCCTCCTCCTCCTCGCCCACATCCTCCTCCCGCCCCATCCTCTTCCTCGGCCCGGCTTCCGGCCGGGTTCCGCCGGGGACTTTGGTCCAGCCCCGGGTTTCCTGCATCAATCATCAACCAGGGGAGGGAGCGGCCGCCATCGCCCGGCCCTGCCGCCCTGCAGCCGTAAGAGTCCCCGCCGGGGCCCCCGCGGGCCCCCGCTGCCACCGCCACCGCCACCACCAACCACCGCACCACCCCGCCACCCCCCCCCCCCCGCCATCGCCAACCCCCGCCATCGCCATCGTCACCCCCGCCATCGTCACCCCCGCCACCGCCACCCCCGGAACCGCCATGTCCTCGGCCGCCCCGGCCAAGTACCCCTTCAAGAAGCGGGGCAGCCTGCAGGCCCCCAGCCCCGCAGGTGAGGCCCCCCCCGCCGTTCCCCCCCCCACCCCCGCAACCCGGCACCAGCCCCACGGCTGGGGCTGAGCCCCCTCCCACCACCCCCCCCCCCCCCACCACACCACCCCGGCAGCCCACGGGGGGTGGCCCAGGTCACGCCAAGCAAGCCCCGGGGGGGGGCGTGGGGGGGGGGCTGACGTGGGTGCTGTGGGGGGGGGGGGGGGGCTGTCTGTTTGTTTTTTTTTTTTTGGGGGGGGGGGGGGAAGGCGCTGGGTTGCTGCTTGGGGGCGCTTTGGCGGGGGTGGCGTGCCCATCACCGTGGCGTCTGGGCTGCTCCGGGGTGCTGGCGTGGGTGGCGTGTGTGTGTTGTCCCCCCCCCCGCTCCACACTGCTGGGGAAGTGGTGGTGGGGGGGGGCGCTCTGCAGTGGAGCCGTGGCACAGCGGGTGGTTGTGTGCCCCCGGGGGGGACGGGGGGGGGCGTAAAGCGCTGGGGGTGTGGGACACCCCCCACCCCCGCCCCCCCGGTGGGGGGTGTCGGGGTGCTGGGGGGGCGGGGGGGGCAGCTTCATGTGTCATCCCATGAAGGGGGGGGGGGCTCGGCTGGCCCCGTGGCTGGGGTGTGTTGGGGGGTGTGTGTCTGGTGACAGTGGCACGAGGTGGCACCTTGTGGGTGGCACCCGGCTCGTGGGGGGGGGGGGGGTGGGGGGGTGTCATCAGGGGGCTCTCAGACACGGGTGGCACAGGGTGGGGGGGGCCGTGTCCCGCTGGCGCGGGGTGGCACAGGGCTTGTCCCGGTGGCACAGGACACCCCGAGTGTCCCCCCGCGGTGCACCAAGCCATGCCCTGGGTGACGCATCCCGGGTGACAGCGGTGCCATCCCTGCCCTGGGTGACACGGCCACCCGCCCTGCCGGGGTGCCACCAGCTGCCACCGCTGCCCGGCGAGGTACAGGGACCTCCGAGGGTGGGTGGGTGGGGTGGGGGGGGAAACTGAGGCAGGGGGGGAGTCGGGTGGTGATGCCCCCACTCCCAAATCGTGCCTCAGTTTCCCCACCACAGACCTCAGCAATGGGCAGGGTGGGGGGCAGCTCCCCCGCCCCCCCCCCCCCCCCCCCCCATTCAGGTTTGGGTGATGCGGGGAGGATGCGCTGGGGGGGGCGCAAATGGGGGTGGGGGGGGCTTAGGGAGGGCGGGGGGGGGGGCAGGATGCCTGGATTCGCCTCCCAAGCTGCAAGCTGTGGGGGGGGGGGGGTGGGGGGGGGGGTGTTTTACTGGTGGCCCCAGTTTAACCAGTGGGGCCTGATTTCCAGTGCGCCCCCCCCAGCCCCAGGCTGGGTCTATGATGGGGTTTGGCAATGAGGGTGGTGGGTGCCGGGGGGGGGGGGGGGGGGGGGGGGCAGCAGAGCAGGGTGCTGGCCCCCGGGGGGGTCCTTTGATGCTGGGAGGGGGTGTGGGGGGGGGTCCAGGTCAGGGTCTCCCCCCACCCCCATCTCCTCTGCCCCCCCTCCCTCCCCTGCGCTTCACGGGCAGGGAGGGCGGTGGGGGGGGGGGGGGGGTGTGTGTGTCTGGGGAGTTCCCCCCCCCCCCCCCCCCCCCCCCCCAGTGTCCCCAGCACAGGTAGGAGCCGGGAATGCTCCGGGGGGGGGACACGCGGGGGCGATGGGGTTTGTTTACTGGGGGGGAAGGGGGGGGGGGGCGGGGGTGTTGCCTCCCCTCCTTCCCAGTTTGAAGGTGGCCCCCCCCCCGGTGGTGGTGCCTCGTGCGATGGATTTGGGGGGAGGGGGGGCAGGAGGATGGATGGGGCAGGGGGGGCAGCGCTGGCGTTATGGGGGGGCAGATAGAGAAATGGGGCGGGGGGGGGGGTAGCGAATGGAGAAGCCTGGCTCCAAGAAAGGGAGAGGGGGGGTGATGGGGGGACCTTAGCATCCACCTCAGTGCCGGGGGGGGGTTTGTGTGTCCAGCCCCCCATCCTTGAACCCCTCATTCACTAACGCTGCTGGCTCGTTAGCCCCCCCTCCCCCCCCCCCCCCCCGATGGGGTCAGCAGCCCCCTCAGTGCACTGGGTGGGAAGGGGGGGCGGGGGGGGGGGGGTCCCTCCTGCCCTTGAGCTGCCTCAGTTTCCCCATCACCACTTCGGGGACCGGCATCCCAGTTCCATGGGGGGAGGGGGGGTGCAGAGGGGCTGGGGTCGGTGGCCCCCCCCCTTCCCCCTCCCCCCCCCGACCCCCCCCCCCCACCCCGGCTCACGCTGCACCGGTCCCTGCAGAGCTGCGGGCTGGGCCGGGGTCGCGGCCCCTGCAGTCGGCGCGTTCCCTGCCCGGGACCCCCCATTGCCTGAAGCATTTCCCCGTGGACTTGCGCACCTCCATGGACGGCAAATACAAGGAGATCGCGGAGGTGGGTCCCGTGCACCGAGTTCGCCAGGTCTCAGGGGTGTCTGGGGCTGGGAGGAGCCGGGGGGCGGGTGGTGTCTCACCTCCGTCCTTCCCCCTTCCCACCCCAAACCTTCCCCCTTCCCCGACACTTCACCTTTCCAGCTCAGCTAGGGAAAGAAGGGGGTGGGGGGTGTTGCTTCTGTCCTTACCCCCCGCGGGCTGAGACCGGGCACAGCTCGTGACAGGGATGCTCCGGGGCAGGAGCTGTTCTGCCGCTCGCTGGCCGAGAGCGAGATGCGGACGGCGCCCTACGAGTTCCCGGAGGAGAGTCCCATCGAGCAGCTGGAGGAGCGGCGGCAGCGCCTCGAACGCCAGATCAGCCAGGACGTCAAGTAAGCCCGGGGGCGGGGGGGGGGGGGAAAAGGCAGGGGGGGGGCCGGCTTGGGGTGTCGTGTGTACGTCCCGTTCCCCCCCCCCCACCACCCATGGGACAGGGTCCCCGCATGGGGACGAGCCACCACCCCCCCACCCCGAGGGGGCTGTCGGTCCTCTGTGCCAGCTCTGTGTCCTCTCTCCCGTGGGCGTTGCGCTTCGTGTCCCCCCC